>NC_091821.1:373432197-373672197 GCF_038994185.2 Dermacentor albipictus
GTGTACTTAAGCTTAAGTAGCTGTCATACAAAATATTGACAAGCGAAATGAAAACACGTATAAAGCTGCGCTCAAATTTCAAATGAGTGTCGTAATCGTCGGTGATCTTTTTTCTCTTTAGTGTCCCTTTGATATCACGCTTAATGCAGCTTTGACTCGGGACTGAGGAGTCCCTGATTTCTTCTTGTTTATTATTACTACTCTGTACAGTAGTACAATAATGGGTACAGACATCCCCACAGTAAAGTGGCTCAATTGTTCTTTTACTTTAATTTCCTTTAAAAAAATTGAATAAGACAGTTTTTTTTAAGTTCTTACCATGCGGATTGAAAACCTTGCATCTCACGAAGCCATCATACATTTCGCGATCTTCGCCGTTCATAACTTACCCCACTGCATATATATTCGGGAGTAGAACAGAAATAAGAAACGACCAGCAATGACAGAGCATTAGAAGATGGAAGTCGTCGTAAAAAGGCTTCGACGTGCCCGCGGAACTGTGCGCCGATTGGCCACGCCAGCAGCGCGAGCGAAAGATGCCCGACAATGGCCCAAAGCCGCTTTCGGAGAGTCTCTTCGCTCGACGGCTGCCATGTGCCGGCGCAACTGGAGCGCGTAACGCCGACCGCTGCCACTGCTCGGGACCACTTCGGGCGCTGCGCATCGAAGGGCTATGAAAATGTCGAGGGATTAGACTCGCGCTTCGGTGATCTTAATGCAGCTCCAGGACCCGCACGCCTTTCGACGGCACAAAAAAAAAGGAGCCATCTTATGCGCTTCTCCCTCGAACGTGCCCCCAAAGGTCTACTTTTTTTTTCTTGTACTCTTGATAGCCATTCTTGCGACTGAATTCACCACGACTGTTGCTTTTCCCCTTCGTCATGTAAGCATTGCCAGTGACCGTAACATTATTGAATATTTCGTTCTCCCTGAAGAAATGTGCGCTTATGCGCAGCCGATTCGTAATTCCTTTTTCTTTCTCAAGATATAATAGTAGCTACTTTCTTCTTTCCTTTCTTCCTTTCTTCCTTTCTTTCTCTTTTTTATTCGTTTTTCTTCTTCTTCTTCTTGCTTGTTTCTCTCATTCTGTTATATTCGATTGTGTTGCTGCTGCAATTCGTAAAACGATTCGATGCATGCCGCGTTCCTACGCGGATTACGCGTTTCGATCAGGTTTTTATCCTCGACGTCGCAATGGGTGCTGGAACTCCTAGCATGTTGGGCCCCGATATAAAACCGAGTGCTTCGCATCCAAAAACGCACGCGTGAGTTATTTCGGATAAGCATCACTTATTCGGATCGAGTATGTCGATTATTTAGCACTACTGGGCCCGTATTCAGAAAAGCATCTCACGCTAGAATTGTTCGTAAAAATGAACTGCAGCCAATCCTCATGCCGACCAGTTAGTAGCGAAGGCGACCGGCCGATGGTGAAAAACACTTATACGAGTGAAAAAAAAAAAGCTTTGTGAATTCGGCTCCTGATCATTACCCTATTATATTGCTCACGTCACTAACATTTTGTTCATACTGGGTGTTTCAGCGAACTCTTTCGAAAATTTTTAATAATTGCCTGTGGCAGATAGCACAATTCTAGTCTATGAGCTCGTCTACTCAAAGAGGTGGACATTACTTGCACAAGAAATTGGAATGCACAATCGACTAACCAACAAACAAAAAATCACGAATTAGGTATTTAACTGATTACCTTGGGACTCATATTGCAACTTACAAATTCTAGCTGGGGAGCTTGCAAGGCAGATACAGTTGGAACAAATTCTCAGGAATGCACCAGTTTAGATATATTGACTCCGGAACTTTGCGGAAAAATTCACTGGCGTTCCAGTTACTTCTGTGCTCCAGTGCATAAAGCGACGTTTTGTCAACAAAGTAAGTGGAACGGCAGGGCACTTTACCGCAAGTCTGACAGCGCATATCTCGTAAATGGTGTCATCCACACAATTCTTTTCAAGTGGATATGCCATGCAGTCTCAGTCGCTAGAATTTGTAGTTACAATATGTGCCACAAGGTAATTAGTTAAAAACTTAAATAGTGAAGTTTTGTTAAGCAGTCGATTATGCATTTCAATTTTTGTGCTAGTAATGTACGCGTCCTCGAGTAGACCAACTCATGGACTAGAACAGTGCTATTTCCCACAGGCAATTAAAAAAATGTTTTAAAGTGTTCGCTGAAACACCCTGTATATTTGATGGAACTTTTGCCTGCTTATTATAACAAACTGCAGGACGATTCCTATAGACCCAAGCTAGAGATGGGTACATCTGTCGCAGAAGCTTCAAGAATGCGAAACACGTGAGAAAAACCGAATTTATTGCTTTCTAAGCGCAAAACATTACACTTAATGAGGCACTGCGTGGACGCTCACACCGGCATAGTGCAGACATATAGTTGCATTCTCTAGATCCTAACGTAAGCCTTCGGATTCCATCAATACTGCCTCTAAAAGACATAACCTTTTTTTTGTTTTTTGTAGGCTGTAGGCATGCTACGCAATCCCATAGGGATGGTGGCCAACACTGTAGCTAACCATACTTAATATTCATGTGTCATTGCTTGTAGTATTGCGTCCGAAGACGATCGCTTCGCCTCGTGTTTAACGAGTTGAAAGACTGCCCTCTGTCGGGATAATTTTGTAGCACGAACAGGATTTATCAGAAGGTGTTGCAAGTATTAACGCGCTTCTTGAGATCTACAGATCTATGTGAACGCATGTAATAGGAACGTCGTTCCTTTAGTTTTTTCTTTTCTTTTTATATTTTTCATCCTCTCTGCCCTCATTCCAATGCCCATTCTAGGGCAGCAAAATGAAAATTCTTACGCTGGTGACGTTCCGGAATTTCCCATCTTTCTATTTCTCCTACTCTCTATATGTCTGCATATTTAGACGTGGAAGTAGTATAACCTTCACAAGTTCATAGCATTCTGAGTGCTTTGGAGGCTGTTGTAAGTATAGCTACGCATAAAATGCAAAAGAACTGAACATCTCGGCTGGAGCCACTGCTCTGTGCTCAGATCACAAAGAGGGTCAGTGTCTCATTTTACTACTTGTTTCTATAGTTAGTTTCACTTTCAGTAAGTAGTCTGCATATTATGCACTCAACACATTGTCACTAGCTGTACATGCTATAGTATTGACGTAGCAATGTTCAGAAGCAATACATCGCGCTATATGCCCTTCGATTCGTCGTAATGACGACGACGCTGTAGTGGGCTTGCGCTAATGTTCAGCTAAGGCCCCATGCTTCTCTGTAGCGTATGAATATTTCCTTGTGGTAACTTGTGTACCTACGGTGCATCACCAAATCCTTGCGCGACGCCAACATCGTGTTTCATTTCTTTTTTTTCCTCGTTTCGCATTTTAATCCAACCCACAGCTTTAAAGGTCGGTGCACTTTCCTTCGCTTCTGGATACATGCTAATCATTCTGGTCTGCTCACGTCATGACACCGGAATTGTCAATCCGTGCGCTGCAGCCTGAAACCTTAACTGTTTCCTCACCGCGAGCAGACTCTCCGAAGCGAGAATGTCATCCACCAAAGTTCCCGAATAGGGCGTCTCTTTTGTTCCCTATACTACAGAGCTGGAACCTTCTGACTGAGCGGCTGTTTGCGAACTTGAAGTGAGTTGCTTCGCAATCAATATCAGCGCAACGTTCTGCCCAGGGCTAACATGACTGCAATCTTTCAAGCGCAGGCACGTTCAGTGCGCGCTCAAAATGAAAGCTGAGACGCGTAAATAATGACACAACGCAGTCATCGAAAGGCTTTCAATCAACTCTGCAAACACGAGAAGGCGACCGTGTTGACATCCCCGTTCATGTTTCTAAAATAGAGAAAGGGCGACGCGACGGAGTCGATCAATGCGACTCCTATAGCATATGCTCGGTGATGCAATTGAGAACGGAAGGAGCATGGCACGAGGCTCTTTGAACTCGCACGAAAAATTGGTAATAATAATAAGCTATAGTCCGGCAACGCGCTAGCACGGAAAAAGGGGCATGCCAGATAGGCGCCACTCGATCGTTTTCACTTCCAGATATATTTATTCGTTTATCTTTGCGCACTATATCCGTGGCCTGACAATGTGTTCGTGGTCAACATTCCGCCATCCAAAAGTACACGCCTCTGTTCTTGACAACTTAGCGTCAGGTTGCAAATAAATGTTTTGGTAAAACATTTACAGGCAGCCTCTGCCGAAGCAGATATGTATACCGGTGCGCAATGTGCTTCAGGGCCTATTCCTCGTAGATTTCATATATGCTACGGTACACTTGACAATGTTCTTCGTGTTATTTGTAGTGTTCAACGTCTTCAGTGTAAACCGTAAAATGGCCGATAAAGATACGCTTTCTTTTTTTCTCAGGAATTCTGGTTTAGCCGAAAAGGGCTGAAAGCAAATTTATTAGAGCGAAGACGGCGATCTTCTCGCAGCTGCTACCCTACATGTGCTCCGATGCAAGGAGCCTGGCGAGGTAAAGGTGACGCCTCAACCTACCGTCAAAGCAATCTTTAATTTTAGAGTGATAGCTCTACTACTCCAGGTACAAACCCAGAAAACGCCTGGTACCGTAAATATGACCTTCACGCTCAGCCAAGGTCAAACTGGAACGCGCAGAACGCCGACGGCGCTGAGCAGCGTTTGTGCGTTTTCCGTTAATCCCTTCTCGTGCGCCACCGAGATGCGACACCTGCAACAGTACTGGCACGCTCATCACGGCAGCCTCCTGAGGCGCCTTCAGAGCAACGCTAAACCATGCTATCGCTTTCAGTGCTTCGCCTTCGGGGTAAAACTGACAATTTTATGCGAAGCATATTACGAGAGCTCAACCCGGCTCCTCAGGCGCGGCGGTGTCGCCTTCAATGACCTTTGACCCCATGCCATACCACGTGACACCATGACGTCACGACAGAGGAGAAACGGGGCTCCAACTCGCGCCGTCGCTCGCGGCGGTATATAAGCAGCTGTGCTTGTTTCTAGGTGGCTTTGGCTCAACTCTTGCAAGATGGGCTGCCAAATCAAATCAAATATAGCCAAATCAAATATAGCCAAGCAATTGTTCACCAGGCTAAACAGTGGTTCAACAACTAAAATAAAGGCTAGTATGCTTCGCATCCTGGGCTTAACCTTAGCTAAGCCACAGCAATTTTTTTTTCCCTGGCTTCCATGTTGCCTTTCTCTGCGCCAATAAAAAGCGGGAGAGGGGGGTACGCAGGGGGGGTGAGGGGAGGGGGCTCTGTCCCTGGTTCTTGAAGTCCTCGCGGTAAGGCGACTTGCATAAACTGCAGTGAGCGATGTCGCCGATGGTAACGGGGAGTCTATTATATCTTGTAAAATGTTTGTGCGATTAGCATCCTTTGAGAACTTGACCCAATTTGCGGTATGTCTGTTTGAATTTGGCCACTATAGGTATGTGAGTGCTGCAGTATTTCCGAGAAAAATTATTTTGACAGGACCAATATCACAACTTACGATTAATTGCGTGGGTTTCACGTGCCGAAGCCACTATTTGATTGCGAGGCACGCCGTAGAAGACCCCGGATTAATTTTAACCACCAGAAGATCTTTAACGCACCCCCAAAGCACGGGAGTGGCCACGGGCGTTTCTGAACTTCGGCCCCATCGAAATGCGGCCGCTGCGACCCGTATTTGATGCCGCGACCTCGTGCTTAGCAGCGCACCACCATAGCCGCTAAGCCACCGCGGCGGGTCTCTGATGACGGTAATGCGCTAGCATTAAATTAATCTAGCGACACAACGTACTGCCATCATCGAAGAGGCGTGTACTGCAGCGAGACTCCTTTTTCGGGCTTCATGATGATCATGATGATTTAACGGCATCTCCTTTGAAACGGGGCGGTGACAAATAATCACCTATAGCCTGCTTCAGGTAAGCTATACATGTTTTTCATCTAGCATTCTTTCTATACATCTCATTGTTCTTTTTCTTTCCTTTAATATCTAACTTGTACCACTAGCTATGACTGTAAGAGATCCGGTCGTATAAATATATTCCTTGCTTTTTTTTTCCCCCCAATACTCTAAACGTCTCTTGTATATCTCGGCTGCTGACCGGTTGGCGCTTCCGACCACTTTAAACCCAAGCGCTTCTGGACGGTGCACGCTACCTACGGTTCTCACTGGATGAATCCCTTCGCATTTTATTAGTATGCGCGGTGTGGTCTCCGGATTTATCCTGTAGCATACACATGCTTCACCTAGTTCCGAATATTTGCTCCGGTATGTTTTTTGTCCTTAGGAAACCGGCTCGAGCACCAAGCGCCTGTCATTGTCCGTCTTTCTTGTTGTCGTGTTTTTATTCGCGCTAAGTTACTACTTCAAATATCAAATAGCAAGGCACTGCCCTTACTGTTATCGTACAGATTTTCCCTTCTAATTTATTTCTTCTCATTCTTGTAACTATCAATGGTCCTTTTTGTGTCCACTCTTTGCGTTCAATTAAGTATCTCTGTTTTTCTCCCTTTCTGATGACTCCTGGTTGTCTATATAAAATTTCAATTGCCCTGTACTTGGTTGGAAACTTTCTTGACTTCTTCCTCCATGCTTTCACCATCATTTTCAAGTACAGATACTTGTGCACCTTAGCTGCCCCATTTATTTTCAATCATGTTCCTGAGTATTTCTTAAAAACTAAATTTGTTCTGTGCTTCTTTGACTTCAAAAGAGGCCCAACCCATGTCACCTTGCACTGCCTCATTTGTGATTTTACTGTGGGCTCCCAAAGCCAACCGGCCTACAGATATTTGGTTAACTTCCAACTCGGACAAGATATCCGATTTTAAGCATATAATGGCATTTGCCAACGTTAACGCTCGCACCATTACTCATTTCCAGGTTCCAAGCACCACCTCATACTTCTTGTGACCCCACAGTTCTCTGTATTTCATTATTGCAGCATTCCACTTCCACTTTATTTTCAGATTCTCTTGGTAAGTCTTTGAGTAAGTCTTTGATTGGTTTATGTATACGTCAAAGCCTTTATATTGCTTGACTATGGGCATGCCTTGCTGTTGAAGTGACACCACGTCTTCGACATGACATATTCGCAACAGATATTCGCAAGTGTTCTTCATTACAAAGCATATTTCCCGATTTCTCTGTGTTAAACTTGATGCCTAGATTTCTCACTGCTTTGCCACAGATATTCGCAAGTGTTTGTATTTCTCTTTTATTGTCCGCTAGTAGCACTATGTCTACCGCATACATCAGTCCAGAGAGCTTCTGTTGCACAATTTGTCCATTACGCATGTAGGATAAATCAAACCCTAATTTGTTTTGTTTTTTTAGTCGTCTTTTTATGCCCTTAACATAAAGCGTGAACAGCGGAGACAGAGGACATCCTTTCTTGAGTCCTTGGTGAATTCCCACCACGTCATTATATTTTCGGCATTCCCATACAACTTGTATTCGGTTGTCTATCTATGTCCCTCAGCAGCTCCTCAAAATCGTCTTCTATGCCTTCGTGCTTAAGAATGTCCCTTACCTATTCCCTGTCTACGCCGTCATAAGCTCCTTTAATACCAAGAAATGTTCTTGATAAGGGTATATTCTGAGCTACTGAAATATCTATGCACTGAGTTAGTACACACATATTATTCTCTAAGCGTCTGCCTGGCCTGAACCCACTCTGCAGTTCCCCCAATGCATAACTCTTCTCCGCCCACTTCGACAGCTCCAATCTTTTGACTTGCGTTGCCATTCAATATACACTGACGTTACTTTAAGTGGCCTGTACGAGCTCCTCTTATCATTATAATGTTTGCCTTTGTAGATGAGGTTCACCTTGTTTTCACGCTATGCAACCGCAATGTTCTTCGTTCTAGTCACTGGCTATATGGTATTACACAAAAGTGCTTTGCTCTTTGGACCGAGATTTTTGATTAGCTGTATTGGGATTTCAACTGGCTCTGCTGCCGTGTTATTAGGGGCATTTTCTTCAGATTTTTTTTTCCCAATATAAGCGTTCTGTGCTAAGTTTTGATCTCTCAGGATTCTCTGTTGTTGCTGGATCTGTTTGAGTCTGAACTACGCTTTCATTCGTGCCGAAATCATCCGTATGATAACGTCTGTGATGTACCTTGCCTAACAACACTCGGTGCCATGTAGCGCCGCCACCGCGAAGCCTGCGCCTGGCGTTGGAAATACGTGGCGCCTGAGAAACGCGTCGTACAGCAACCGATCTCCTCTCTCGTCCTTTTTTCTCGACAGGCTTCGCCATCTAGAGACACTGTCGCCAAGTCTGCGCATGGCCTCCGGATAGACAACTTGTTGCTGGCTGCTGGCTGGACTAGTAGCCAACTGAGTCACTGGATGTGTGCCCCTGTGCCCGAACAGTCAACTTCGGCACTGCGTGTCTGATATTGTTATGTGCCCATACGCGACCAATCCCTCAGAATATTTGTGCCAAGGTGACACAAGGAGTATGTAGCCTTACATGTGTTAACGCATGGTGGCCCCATCCACAACAGACACTTCCGCGTCGAGCGCGGCCTCCTGCTGGAATTTCAGTAAAAGTTCATTTGGGCCTAGTTGGTACATAATTCTGAACTTAAACTCACAGCGCAAACACCTAAGACGAACCACAAAAGGAAGATACAACACACATTGGCGCTGAAATAAACGACGAAGAAATTAAAAAGTTGTTAGCAAAAAAAAAAGCGGCGCCAGTGTGTGTCGTACCTTCCTTTTGTGGTTCGTCTCAGGTGTATGCGCTGTAAGTTTAACTCCTGATGGAGAGCCATTGCAACGAAGTTGCAACGGCTCACCATCGCTCTCTAAAAAATTTAAGCGGTAAAAGAGAAAGGAAACAGCTAGGCCTCGTGAGCAGGTCGGCCAAACCCACAAACCAATGTAAGAAATGCAGGAAACCTCAGAAGCCAAAGCCAAACCAAACCAAGTTCAACCCTTGATGAGGAAGGAGTCGGGAGGCGCAGCAGCTAAGAGCAGATACAGCATAAGTGGGCGGCCAGTACAGCGTATACGTATTCGTGTGTGCGTACGTGCGTGCCTCTGTGCCTGTGTGCGAGTGCGTCTTGAAAGCTCGGCCAGTGCTATCTCGCCGCAGGGGCCCTGCCTCCGGCGCGTGCTAATGCAGCCCGATATCGATCGGCGACGTAGCTGCAGGAAAGTGGATGGGATGAATTAAGAAGTAATTAAATCGGCGCTCTGCTTTTGTTTCTCCGCGACCGGGCGCTGTATAAATTGGGGCAAGCTTTACGGGCCGCTGAACTCGAGGAGCGGCCGTGACAGATGCTCATTAAATCTGTCACGGCGATTAAGCCCAGCACCTGTGAAGCGCTCAAACGAGAAACTACTTTGAGAAAAGAAGCAGAGAGAGAGAGAGAAATAGAGACAAAGCAAAGTGGCAACGATAAAGTCGAGTGAAAAAGAGGAGAGCTAGCATCCAAGAGTTGTCAACTCCAGCAAGAAACGAACGGTTGCTTGCCCTATATGGCGGTGTTTCTCTCTTTTCTTTTGTCGCCTAGATTTCGCAAGGTGTATACATAGAATGAATGAGCATCTCAAGATAAACATCTGCCTTTGTAGCGGACGCCAAGTTTGGTAACCGCCTTCGCGTGCTCTTGGGTTTGTAGTCGCCATCGCCGAATTATTTTCTTGCTTTCTTTCTGTACGTCGCAGGAGTGCTTACCTCTCTTTTTAAGCTTGCCGAAGGGGTGATTAAAGCATGGAAGAAAAAGAAGAAAGCTGAGATAATGACAGTAAGCTGTACTTTTTTTTCACTCTTTCTTTTAAGTCGCATCTGAAGGTGACAATAATCGAAGAGCTAGACTTACCAGACTGTCTTGCTACCCTGTCTTTTACGCTGCTATTTCTTATTGCCTCGCTGACTTATTACTTTGTTATTTCTTATTTCCTGTTTCACGTTGCTCGTATAGAGGCACCGTTAGTTAAACATTAACACTGTCATAACGTATTTTTCTTGGCAACTTTGCAACGTGATTTGCGAATAACGTACGAATGAATGAATGAATGAATGAATGAATGAATGAATGAATGAATGAATGAATGAATGAATGAATGAATGAATGAATGAATGAATGAATGAATGAATGAATGAATGAATGACGTGCAACTTCTAGAGGCTGTTTCTGCAAGCCTGCATTGAATATGTCTCATGAATCGGGCACCTGATTTTCGCTCATGACTTTCTGTCAAGAGTAGCAGAAATAGTTTCAGAAACGGAACATTTCCTTCATTAAATCACTCCTTGGTTCGAGGCCTGCTCGCTGTTAACGCTTAGAGACCCATATCGCTTGTTTCTGGCACATCGTCCCGGCGAGCTCAAATTATTATGCAAAATATTTTTTTACGAAAATATATAAGCAAGAGGACTATTTAACTTTGTTAAAGGTGGCTACATACAAATACTTGGCGAAGAACATGAGGAGCCTGCAGCCTGTGTTCCACTTTCTTTGTTCATTTACTTCTTTCTTTTCCTCAGATTTGCTCCAAACCTTTCATGCGACACTTCTTTACTTCTGCGTCCAACTTATCCACAGAGAATAGTAAAGGAAGCGGTTTCTCCGTTTTTAATTACATTCCCAAATTTCCCAAATAGGTTTTCTAGACCCTTCACTCATTTACTCTTCTCTATCTGGAGTAAGAAAACTTAATTTTCAACGCTTCTTTTCTAGAGTAACAGAAGTACGACTTCTAGTCAAGGGTGCAATGCAAGAATATTGGTGTTGATTTATGTCTCAACTGTTTCTTTCTTCGTTCACCTTATATAACTTGCTGCCAGACTCATTAACCTTTGTGAGAAGACTGAATGCGATAAGAAATGTTGAGTGCTACTGCGTCGACCTTAATTCTGTCTTATCACTTGCGCCGCCGAGTTTTGCGTTAGGAAGCCTTAAGAGTTCTGAAGGGCGTTTTGTGTTGCGTCTTAGCCGTAATTGTGAGAAGAAAAAAAAATACTTTTATAAAAGGAAACTGGGACATTATGCAGGTAGTTTCGTGCTGTACATTTTCTTTCTTTTCACGCTTAAGCTAAAAGTAAGCGAATGGGCAATGCATTTCACAGGCCTGCGATATATGGTACAGAGCCTCCTTGAAAGGAATATATTTGCTTGATAAGCTGCGATAAGCGCATGTCTGTACGCCTAGCGGAAAACGGACATTCACGAATGTTGCCTTCCCGTGCATATTGCATTTCACGCCGTATGCCCCTGTTGAGGCATGTTATTCCATGCATGTTACTTCTCATGTAGTGCACCCGCCTCGGCATGTGGATGCCGTTGCGCTGCATAGATTGAGCTCGCGGGCTCGATCCCGACTTAGGCGGTCGCATTCAGATGGGTGTGAAATGCAAAAAAAAAAAAACGCTCGTGTATACTTAGATTTAGCTGCACGACGCTACTGTCGCGACATCGGCCTTCGACGCTATATGCTATACACTGCAAGCATGCTTATAAGAAGCATTCAAGCTATTGGACTGGGAAGGCCTAGGAGTGAGGAACAACGGCGAATATCTCAGCAACCTTCGGTTTGCGGATGACCATGTCTTGTTCAGCAACACTGGGCAAGAGTTACAACAAATGACTGAGGACCTTAGCCGAGAAAGTGTACGAGTGGGGTTGAAGATCAATATGCAGAAGACAAAGTTAATGTTCAAAAGCCTTGCAAGGGAACAGGAATTTGGATCGCCAACCAGCCTCTAGAGTCTGCACAGGAGTACGTCTATCTAGGTCACCTACTCACAGGGGGCCTTGATCATGAGAAGGAAATTTACAGAAAAAATAAAGATGGGTTGGAGTGCGGATGGCAGGCATTGAAAAAAACCTGACTGGGAGCTTACCACGGTCGTTGAAAAAAAAAGTGTACAATCATTGTATTCTACTGGTGCTAACATATGGAGCAGAAACTTGGAGACTGACGAAGAAGCTTGAGAACAAGTTAAAGACCACGCAAAGAGCGATGTAAAAAAAATGTTAGGCATAACGTTAAGAGACGAAAAGAAAACGGCATGGATCAGAGAGCAAACGGGGGTCGCCGACATACTAGTTGACATTAAAAGAAAAACAAATAGAGCTGGGCAGGCCATGTAATGCATAGGGTAAATAACCGGGGGGACGATAGAACTACACAATGGGTACCAGGGGAAGGGAAGCGCAGTAGAGGACGGCAGAAAACTAGGTGGGGAGATGAAATCATGAAATTCGCAGGCGCTAGTTGGAATCTCCTGGCACAAGATAGGGGTAATGTGTGTGTATGTGTGTGTGCGTGTGCGTGTGCGTGTGTGTGTGTGTGTGTGTGTGTGTGTGTGTGTGTGTGTGTGTGTGTGTGTGTGTGTGTGTGTGTGTGTGTGTGTGTGTGTGTGTGTGTGTGTGTGTGTGTGTGTGCGTGCGTTGCAGAAACCTCCCCTTTCCGCGGTACATATTCCAAGTGGCAATGAGTGTAACCGCAACCCGTCGAAGCGGCGACGCCGTTCGCGAAGTTACACGAGTGCCACTATACACGCATGGCTGCGGCGCCTGCGGACACAGTCGAAGGTCGATCCTTGGCAGGATGCGAGAGTCAGCTGAACTGCAAACGGCCAGCTCTTACTCAAGGCACCCACCGAAGAGCTGTATAGTTTTGGCTGCGTGGAACCGTGCCAAGCGAAAACAGTTCCGCAGGCGACCCGAGGAAACAGAGCTCCGAAAAATTCCGCACGACCTCACTTTCTTCCCTCTTCGCGGTGCGTTATAAGCTCACAGTTTTAGGCTACGCGAAGGAAAACGGGAAGGGTTTTGGACAAAAGAATTTTTAGCCGACATATTTCTTCAGCTTCATTTTGTTAAAGCGGGCCGCTTACGGGTGACCGAAAAAGTTAATGGCCGTGATAGGACGAGAGTTGTCGCGTCGCCATGAGTTCTTTGCTTTCTCGCTTCGTAAATGATCGTGCACATTGGCTGCCTAAGGAAAGTTGAAGAAAGTACGTTATTCTCATGGTGCTGATTGGAATCTATAGGATCTTCCTGTTATATATTCCCCTGTATTCCGGGATTTAATGGCTACTATACGCAAGAAGTGCTGGTGCATAATTTACCATTGACAGCGATTCAAACAAAGCCATGCTTACGGTGCTGCTTTTAACCAAATGAGAAAACAAGCAACCTCTTTGTTTCGCGCAGTAAATCATGTCCGCCTTCAGAATATTGGATCTGCTCCTCTCGATATATACTCGCGCACTGCTCGATGGTATATGTGAGGAGCATATAACTGTGTTGTAGGGGATAAAACAAGTTACAGTGTAAGAACGTAGATTTTTATTTGTAGTCCGTTTTTGCTGGCTCTTTTCTTTTCTTTCCTTCTTTTTTGCACAACGTGCTCGTCGCATTTGTTTGAACCTCGCTCTCCTCCCATAACGCGAGAAATTTACGGCGATCCCTTTCGAAAAACGAAACGTTACGTGCGACCTGCGAGTTTCCAGCTTCCCGGCTTCCCGAACAAACCTTTGCGCACTGGAGTTACATACGCGCCCTCGTAAAATTCTAATGTATTCTTCATCGCTTAATTTATTATTTTATTTGCCTGACTTCCTTTTCTTCTTTTTGAAAATTTGCATCGCTCCCGTTTTTTCGGGCGGTGGTTCCACAGAGTTCGCTTCCCACACGCGTGGGTACAGGTTGCCGCAAGGACGAGACTTTATCGCTCAACACGAGTATACACTTGCCGTGTGTGGTGCTCTCCCATATTACGCTTTCCGCCAGTCACACATCTTAGTTCTTTACGATTCCTACTGGTGAAACCGGCAGATTTTGTTACCCGCGTTGCCGCAATCGTAAAATCCCGTGCCCGAACTAAAAAATATGGAAATAAATAAAGTTCGACTTAAGCTTCCACCAGTCCGCACCATGCACGACAGGTGTTGGCATACCGTGACCAGAGATTACCACGCGGTGGTGCAGTAACTACAAAGGAAGGTCGAGGTATGTTGGGAAGCTGGAGGTGTAGGGGTGTACGGAACTGGTGCGTGAGTGCAGGGAGGAGAAGGATGTCGGGCCTGGCCTGTATCGACGCTGCCGGCACGCCAGTCAAGCTATAGATTGTCCCCGCGCTGTTAATTATGGAACCTCCAAATTGGCTAGGTGAAGTCCCGGCGCTCCATCGGCTAATGACTTTTTAACGATCCGGTGTAAGAATTAGCATGGCGGAGGATGGCAGGGGGGGAGGCCGAGTATTGCAACGGGTGCTGAAAGCTAGTTTGCGACACGCCCCCCTGCGCGGTTCTGCGGCCAAGCTCGGCTCCTCTCGATGTTTCATTTTATGTATCCTTATCCTTCTTGCCTCGACTTAGCCCCGCATTGCACTTGCTTTTAATTTCGGTCTCGAAGAAGTTATTAAAATAAAGGCCCGCTGACGTCACTATATTTGTGGTCGTGTATGGAGTTAATATAGCTGCTCCTCCCTCAACTTACGACTGTTTGCCGTTCCGGTAATTTTGCCGAATAAAGCTCTTTTCTGCATCTTCGTTAGTTTAGCGTACTTCAGGTTATCGATCTTGTTTCTATATTTTCACGACGTGTAACACATATAACATAGTTGATAAATCATCTTGTCACTAAGGCATAACGGATACCGACTCTCCGAAAGCTCTTTGTGAATTTTAGCGCGATATTTTAGTCAGTAAGTACCGTCTCTGGTAAAAAGCACTCATGCAGGTGAGATGAAAATTTAACGTTATCTCAATCATCTCATCCTCTGGTACGGGGACAGTTCTCTCGGTGGTAAATGAAGCGTGACCTAGGGTTTCTAATACCTCCATTAAATCCCTTCCCGCGATTTCTTTCGTGCGACCTTCAAGAGCAACTCAGAATATTTTGCTGCCATCCGTATGAGTCGATTGGCAGTGATAAATTATTTAATCAATATGAATAAAGACATAACATTAACAGCGTTGACTTTGTGTTACGCTTACCCATCATGGTGTCTAAAAAAATATTCTCCGTTTCAAGAAGACGTAATTTTTTTGGCGCTAGTTTTATTGAAGGTTCTAAAATATTATACAGACAGTGTAGTACAGAAAGCTGTCTTTGGGCAACATGTTATTTGTGGCAAGCAAGACAATATATGAAATGGGAGCTGCGGGAACATTAAGAGCCGCCAGAGCCTGCTCTGTGGTTATGTTTTGGCCGAGCGAGGCTGCAGGCCTGGTCACAAAACAACTCCGTGAACATGAGGAATCATTTAACGTGGCATATTCGCCGAGCAGAAGGGCCAATGTAAAGCGAAGACTTTGGCGACGACAGTGTCGCTACTTTTAACCATAGGGTCTTCATACAATAATTACTAGACGGAACTTCGGCACTACGGTGTCTACGGCAGCTGCAGTGAAAACCTCTGGGCCAGCATGGGAATTATGGGAAGTACATGGGTTTGCCTAAACTTCGTCCTTCTTCCTTCAAGCGGCTTCGTAAACGCGTCATTTTCAATAATGTACTCCGAAATAAACAATTAAATAAACATCATTAAAATTGTCCGATGGCAGGATTCCAACGCAGGACCTCTAGCGCAGACGCCGGATATTGAAACCATTACGCCACGGACGTTATATATATATATATATATATATATATATATATATATATATATATATATATATATATATATATATATATATATATATATATATATATATATATATATATATATATATATATATATATATATATATATATATATATATATTCTAGTGGTATAATAATCAACCACGTAACGTCAAATACACATGTTACAATTGTTTCATGTGTACCAAAGATGGGGCACCCAATCGGGTGCACGCTTTTGCGCTTTTTCCATTTCAAGAAATGAAATCAGAGACTCACGAAAGTACTTTATAGCAGCGCGAGCATCAACGTCTACCGTGCGTGACGTCCGTGAACTACCGCGAACTACCGTGCGTGACGTCCAAATACTATGCCAATAACACGGTAATATCACAAGGAAAACCATCGTCGTTGTCAACCATTAAGTAGCTTATACCCTGTGCATCCAAAGGGAAATCCTTCTTCAAGGTCCTTTGCAGGACATATTACGCCACAGACGCATGCATTCCTTACGAATTTATCGCGAGCAAACCAGTACCTTTAGACGCTTGGGACGTTTCGAGTTGGCCACCTCGACAAGCTGAACCATCGCAATTAGTAGCGATTGTACGTGTTCGCAACATCTTCTGCACTTGGGAAAAGTACATGCATTGCTCCGAAATTTACGACACTGAAGGCATACGAAGCGTAATAAACGAATCCGCAAGAACGTCTAAATCCACAAGCACGAAGATCAGACAAATCCATGCGCTGCCCATCATTACCATGATGGCTCAACGATTGCAACACTAGAGTTCTCTCTAGTATGTTTTAGGAAACTTTATGCTTTTAACAACAAGGCGGACAAACAAGCAGCCGAAGAGATAGTGCCTTTTTCTTGGTGGTGCACCACGACGCTATTGGGATTCCCAGTCCGCTTTGTAGTGACGTCAGACGCTTCGTAGTGACGACAGACGCTTGATGACGTGCGGAGCGAGAGCGAATCACTATGCATTTATAGTGTTGAGCACGAAGATGTGGCTTAGATACATGGCCGGATACACCACCTTCAGATGAGGACTGTATGCAAAAAGGCCTCGTGTGCACACGACAGAAGCCATGTTGGCTTTAAGCAAGGTAAAGCGCATAAATTAAGTAGTAAAAATGAATCACTAATGATACGATTGGCTTCCTTTGCTTGGCGGTGTAACGTCACTGACGTGTGCCTGCTTCATATAGCTCATTTCGATTATGCGTCAAACATTTATTATTCTTTACGCACCTATGCACTAACGCCTCAAATAACTAGAGACCATCTCTGCGAATGATGGCGAACGAATCAGGTCATATCTTCTGTTAATACTCGCTCATTAATATAATGATATTTTAATCCGGTTGCATATACAGGCGCAGTCGGCGGTATACGTAACTTCATATTATGAGCTTGTATACATGTAGCGCCATTGTGTTTTTTCTTGGCTTCATAAGCTAAAAAAAATTTAAAAGGCTTTAGGGAAGAACAACGTCCAAGCATTTGCGATGACACAAGACAATTTTCAGACTGCGCATCATTAATTACGATATTCTGAAAAAAGAAGACGAAAATAGTTCGCGAGCCAATATTACATCTTCCTTTCTTCCTTTCTTTCTTTTATTCAGGCCGGCGTGATTAATGATGACGTACTGCGTTTACTGCGGTAAAGCACGGTTTTGTACAGAAATCTGCACTAAGCTCCTTAAGAAAGTTGCCTCGTTCGAAGGCTGCAAGTGACTGGTGCGGTTCGTATTTCCTCCGGGAGCAAAACCATTAATCAAAGTGAGTGCCGTTATTCTGTGTGTGCGCGCCGCTTCCTATGCATCCCGCCTACATTAATTCGTAGCATTTTCTTTTACAAGACGAATGCGTCTCAGTTTCTTTGGTATCGGAAATAATTTTCACTTTGCATCGTGTGCGAGGTCTGTCCCAAAAGTTCATGAAGTGTTCAGCAAAAAAAAAAAAAGAAGAAGAATGGGAGAGGGTGCATCCGCCTCTCTCTCTCTCTCTCTCTCTCTCTCTCTCTCTCTCTCTCTCTCTCTACTCGAAAGAACCCGGTTAATATCTAGTACGAGCTGGACAGCTGCATAATAAGGCTGATTTTATGAGTGCATCTTTAAAGCGAAGCTTTCGATGCCTCCTCCTTCAACTTTGCATATGCTTGCTGCTGTCTTACCAAATAGCTCTTGCGGAATGCGTGGGTCATGTAGGATGTAATGTCGTCGCCACGCCTTTGTCATCCTGCACGTTGTCAGTTGTCATCCCTGCACGCTACTGCCTACAGACTCGGACTATCGACCGGTACCGGACATAGTGTAAACAAACACCGGATATAACGGATATAATGCGAAGTGAGGTGGCCCGCGGTGGCACGGAGTGCACGCCAGCGGGGACGTGAGCTCCCGACACCAACATACTTTCATTCCAGACGTCTTTCTCGCACCTCTTACTTAGTTCGCTTCCTTGTACACTGCATGACACAGCGTTCCGTGTTTTCTTTTCGCACGTGCAAGAAACTTCATTGTGACACTGATGTTTTTCTACGCATCGTTAGTAAAAAAAAAGAAACATTTCTGCCACACCTGTTATTTCTGTTGCTGTTGCAGTTCAGTTTCGTTTCGGTTTGGCGCAGCGAAAAGCACACCAATTATTTTCTTCAGTATACTCGTTGCCATATTTTTACTCTTTTTTGTCGTTGCCTGTATTATACTTTTTCGTCAGACCTATCACTAGCCTTCGGCTGTTGGTCCGGAAAGTTTCTGTAATTTAGGAATGCTAAGAATAAAAAATAATCAATCAATCTATCAATCAATTGTCATGCCGTTGCCGTCACTTCATCGCCTTCACGAGATAGTCATCATTCTTTTGTTGTTGTGTAATCGTCATCCTTCCACCGCTTTCACTCCGTCACTGACACCGCAAGTAAAACTCTTGCTTGGGCTAGTTGGTTCATGCCTGAAGTAGGTAAAGGCAAGGCGCAGAAGACCAGGACTTAGGAAGAAGAACACAAATGACAAGACGGGTCAATAGGTGTCAACGACAAGACAAGACACCGCGTTGTCATACCGTAATCGTCACACGGCCATCACTGTTCCATCGTAATTAGTCCGCCGTCGTCATTCTATTGTCGTGCTGCCATTGACGTCATTGCGTCGTTATCAGAGTCGCAATCAAAGTTATGTTGATCGCGTTTTTTGACTGCCATGGATAAAATTTCTTGTTTAATAACTGCACACCGATGAGAAGGTAGGCTACATTAAAGATTCTGGCTGTCCTGCACAGCTGAGAAATGCAAACGCACGCATGTCACGAACGCACACTGAGTCTACAAAAAATACCGTAAGCGAGCGAAATACAATTTATACCAGGAAAATCGACTCACATGCACTTGCGTTAAATTATATTTCATGTTCATTGTACAATAGAAACACTACTAAACACATAACACACGAATGTCATTTTACAAGCAGGCCAGGCATCGAACACCCGATTCACGTAGAGTTAACAAATATCTACATTTCAAATCATATTATTCAGTTTGACATGTGCAAGAAAATTCCGTTGATTTGTCAAAGCACATCAACGTTGAGCAGGGCATCGCCATGCATGATGTGCGAAATTCAATATTCACGAAAGGCTAAAATTGCCTTCCGCAGTACTGATTTGCGATATTCCCATCTGTCCAAGAGAAACGAAATGACGTGAATGACTTTAGTTGCCGTAGAAATAATTCTATACGTGGAGTTTTGCGTAAGAAGTTGCGCGCAAGCAACTTGACCAGCCCAAAACCTCACGAAAGGCAACAGAAGGCAGCTGGTGCTCACATGTGAGAACACAAGTGGGTAGGCGTCAATTTACAAGAATGTATGTATACAAGTAGGAAGTAGTACGTTTGATTAATTATAAAACAAGTAGTCTGTGTGCACAAGGAAAGGTAAAATTTATACACGAGCAGTATAGATTGGTTAAAGCATTCTTAAGATACAAAAACTGAAAAAACTTATTCGTAAGATAGGACTATAATCAGTACAGCACAAACTCGAAAACACGGTCACACAATATATATATATATATATATATATATATATATATATATATATATATATATATATATATATATATATATATATATATATATATATATATATATATATATATATATATATATATATATATATATATAATCAGTACAATATGTACGGTATAATCAGTACAGCACGAACTCGAAAACACGGTCACACAATATATATATACATATATATATATATATATATATATATATATATATATATATATATATATATATATATATATATATATATATATATATATATAGCATTTGCACAAAAGCAATAGAAAATAAAAGCACTTAGTTTAACTGGAAGTAATTTTGCAAGCTCCGTAAGGGCAGTAGATCTATTTTTCGTAAGGCGAGGTTATTGAGTAAAGTCTGATGTGTATGTCGAAGCATTTGTTGAGCATAATTTCTTCTCGAGTGCGGAGTGTTTCATTTTTCAGGTGTCCTTGTGTCACAAACTGACACATGCTAATGTAGACAAGCAATACTTCGAGCACCGTTTACCGTGTGCTTGACCTCCTTGCGATACGTCAGTGTCGCTCGTTGTTGAAAGAGATTTTCAAATCTAGTGACAGAGTAGGAGCGTCGTACGCCTTATTACATATCAAATGCATTATTTTTTTTCTGCAAGACAGAGAGACAGTGTATATTAGTTTCGCATGCCCTGCACGATACTAGACAGCAGTAGCTTAAATTACTTTTAAAAAAATTAAGAAAAAGGAAGTGTCCTGATGATTGCGATACTCCCTAATGCGAAATTTGAGCGCACCTCGATACGTGTTTTCATTTCGCGACATAATGAGGCAAGAAATTTGAGACAGAAATCACCGCCCCTGCTGGCAGTGGGTCAATGCCGTCAGCGTCTTCGCAGTGGGAGGTGCACTGTGGAAACGCTGGCAGAGCAGTGCACGGGCTCGGGCCGGCCCGCGGGCCGGTCTCGGGCCATTTGGAGATTCTCTTACTCGGGCTTGAGCCGGGCCTGGGCCAGGCTTTCTATGTCTCGGACGGACCGGTCGGGCTCCCCGATCTCGACTGCGTACCTTATGCGAAAGCATTCTTGTCGTCTCCCATGTAGGTACAGCAGGAAGTGCAATGTATTTATTCATCAAAAATGGAATCTACAGGGACGGGAGAAAAGTACAAACGCTAACAAGAGGTAAACGAAAGCTAGCGGAGGCTCGGAATGCGTTTTTGTTTCTAACAAGTACCGACGCTGTGGAAAAGCCGCCGCTTGCTGGCGCCTCCCAGTAAAAAGGCTGAGAAGGGAAGCGGTTGGGAAGCGAAGATAAGTCTGTGCACAGCGCACGCGGGGTCGCCTTTGCCGCACATCACCGTGCTACACATACAAATTAGCCAAGCGGTGGCGTATAGGGGGCTTTTCCAATGGGCAGTGGTATTGCTTGAAGACTGGTCGTTGACCGAAGTCGACAGGAAGCACACGTCGTCACTGCCCATGCTAGAAAGGCCACTGTTTTCTTTCAGCAGCACCTTGGAAACGGGTGAACTTTTTCAGCTCGCCGCTGTCGGCACCCAAAAAAGGGGACGATCGGGTGTTTTGTGGCATTCTCAGGACGAGGCTTCACAAAGCTCCGAAGACGCGCACCCGGAAGCGCTTGCCTTATCTCTTGTTCGTGAAGTGTCCACGAAACATACTGTAGACGACAACTTAAAAACGAACACGGCATCGTGAATGTAAGGTGCAATTGGTGCCAGCAAATAACTAGGTCCGCCTTTCTCTCTCTCTCTCTCTCTCTCTCTCTCTCTCTCTCTCTCTCTCTCTCTCTCTCTTTTAGTGTTACATTTCAAACAGATGTATTGAGGCCTTTTATTTATCCCGGGTACTGGCTACCATTTAGCGATTGTCTCTTTTATTTATTTTTTACCTTTCTTGGCCCGAAGATATCAGGGATGTGTGCAACGGCAATTTCGTTCAAATTATTCCATTCATAGCAGCCTTTTGATCATGCCAAAAACTATGTCGATTGAAAAAGAAGCGGAACGCGCTTCAATTGACCTTTTGACACAATACCGCGCACTCCGAGCACTGTATCCGCTGACCTCGTGCAAGAAGCTCTAAAATTAGCCACAAATGTAAAAAATATATACATAAAGTACATGCATCAATGGAATGTAAATCAGCCTCTCAGATCTCTCTTCCAGCATGCCTCAATGGTCATTCAGATTCATAAAACCCGGTAGGGCGGATAACATGAATTCATAGAAAATTGCGAAGCATGCATCGTGCGATTGACATTTCCAAAGAACTTTAGCGTTGCCTAAAAATGAACTCGTTTCTCCTCTCATTCTTCCTTGCCTGCTACGCGGCAATTCAGCTTTTTGATGCACGTATTTGCGAAGGGAATCAATGAGCAGTACATTAAGCTGAGCGAAAGACCTTCTATCAAAAAAAAAACGCAATAGAACTTCGTAATGTGGAAACTAGAATGGATATACCTGACTCTCCTGATCTTGCCACGAAACTTAGTCTGTAGATAGCACACAACGTTCGTCGAACTGACGTCGCCATCGCCGTCTACCCCCCCCCCCCCCCCCCTCTACGTTTATAAAGACATGGCTTCCTTTCAACCTCAGCAGAATGCCAGTGTGTTCCCCGCATGCTTTTCTAGTAAGCTTATTTCAACGCAATATAATGCCAGTACCGCAGGATACTGGAGCAGCTATCACGTGGGTACACGCCTGTTAAGAAGTCTCAGCGCTACTGGAGAAGATAAGTGATTCTGTGAAAGATACGCGGAAATCAGTACGCTTCACCACAATACATTGTGGATATGCTTCACTGCACCACACAACTGTATTTTGGTGGGGCTTACTACAGCACATTCGTTAATATAGGATAAGCGAAATACCGGAAGTGGGCTCTTTCACGCTGTCAGGTTGCCCTTACGCAAGATGGCCGACAGCCCGCTCAAGGCACCTCTGATTCGACGGTGGGCTTGCAAACAGCGATTATGTAGTAAAGAAGGGATAGTGGCAAGGTCGGGTGCACAATCTCGTGAGCTCCTGCTTCATTTCCACTTCTTAGAACAATGTCCGCTATTATGTGCGGGTGAAACGAGGTCTGTGGGGAAGCGCACCTGCGAATCTCCGCTCATGCCTGTTGGAACTCATGCGCCGCAGCCTCTGACGTTCGAAAAGAATTCACGAACACGAAATTCACAAACACCTGTCTCTACAGTTAAGATCCGCATCTACGTCACCGTCTTCCACCAGAGATATTTACGAGCTGAAGAAACTCTTCTGTGCCGCCTGTGGCTCGACGTGGCCTCCACAAACCATTATTCGTTTTGGATAAGAAAAGCCGACAACCTTAAATGCGACGACTGTGGCTGCGAGCAGACAATGGCGCATCTTCACTGTCAATCTCCTCTTTTCAGTGCGCATAGGAGAAAAAACTTTCAACCGCGTAAGACAGACTAGACAATCGCCCCTTGTCGAAAACCACAATCCTCGGACACTGATCAAGAGCCTTGTCAGTAACGAAGGCGTCGAACGCATTGCTGCGCTTTTTGAGGTCAAGTGGACTTAGTGACAGATCTTGAGAAGTGCCGCGCTGGTGCCGCATTACAATCATGTACAGCTTTCCTAATTTTTTTGCTTGTATCTCTTTTTATATTGCTTAATCCTCATTATCCATTTACCCGCTAACGTCCCTGTCTTTCTCTGCATCTCTTTGTCTGCGCGAAGTTTCTTTGGGATCACTGGCCTAGTTCATTTTGTTCTGATAGTGAACGATTGTCCAGTCGGTTCAGCACTGTGGTTATCACTAGCCTCTCGGAACTAGAGTGCGAACAGACGCAGATAATGTGTGCGGGTGTCTCGTGACAGCTGTATGTGTCACTTGTTGGGCTTTAGGTCATTCCGATGAGGCAGGTATATGAGTTAGCAAGTGTGACGCCGAGCCAGAAACGGCACTGCGTGGTACGTTTGCGTCGTGGCAACACAGGGGGTACATACACAGCTGTAGCTCCGGAAACAACGAACGTAAGCAACGCGTCGGAAAAACGTTGGAGTCCCACAGAGGCAGTGTATACATTTACGGGACATCGAGCGAAAGCCCACCCGGAGCGTCAGTTCCCGAAAGCAGAATCGAAACACAGTTTCATGTGCATATCAAACGCATTCTCAAGAGGGTGTGGTACCGTTGAAATGAGGCCCTGCAACGATCTTGCCTAATAGCACCGCTGTTTTTCTCGTCTGATTGCTTGTATAGCGCATGGTTTGTAAATACGTGTAGGATATGTGTCGGATCGAACAAAAATATATATGGGTGGAGCCCATTGGAGTGTTCCGGCGTTTTCTTCGTATTATACATATATTTTTTGCTTTACCATTCAAGCGCGGTGACGATCAATATAATCCTGGTACTTGCGACAGACGCCGAGAAAGCTGGAGAGAGTGCCTCGAATATGTTGCTGCTGCAAAGCGCGCTCAGAAAGTACAGAAAGCACGTCGCCAACTCTACGCATTTCCGGCAACTCTAAACGACCATGTCCGCTTCGCCCTCTGCTACAGCCGTGTTCGCGTCGGAAGGAAATGCTGCACATGTGCTCTTATATTTCGAGAAAAACAAAACAATATATGGCGATACAAAGAACTCGCAGATCGAGTTGCTCGCCTAGTGTTGCTATCAACTGCGATTAGGATGTTTTGCTCCTGTTTGGGGCGTCAGCAATATGTTTGCGGCTAAGAATGGGCCTTCCTCTGGAACCCGTCGCATTTGCGAGCTCCGAAGAATGTAGTGAGGCAAATAAGTATGAAAATACAAATTTCTGTGCATAAACTGCGCATATTACCTTATCTAAAGTTTCAGCCTCGACGTGTTTAAATGGCTTTCTCTCAAGGGTGAAAAAAAAAAGAAACCTTAGCTCTGTAAGTTTGACCTGAATCCCAATTAAGGGCTCCAATTGCTGCCCTCCTGGCTAAATTGCGAATGTCCGACCATTATTAATGCGAATTCTGGAGCCAGATTCAGCGTTGGTGTCTACTTCTTGGTATACTTTTCTAATACTTTTTTTGTCCCCGCTCTTTTATCTAAGACCGCCCTAGCGACGTTCCAAAAGTATTTGGGTTGAACTGCATCTTTTCTCTTCTAAACATCGACATTCTAAAGAAAACACTGTCAGCGCAATAATCCTTAATTGGCCGCAGTCGAAGCATAAAGGTGAAACAGAACAGCTCGCTTCGATTACCCGGGTCGAAAATAAAAAGCACTTCTATTTCTTCTTCATTGCGGAGTCTCCGGCGAAGTAACCTCGAACGGGTCTTTTTATTAAGAATGTACCGAACTAATGACACTGGCATTCGACACGTGCGGAAAATTCAAGCAAATCCAAGCTGTACAAGGTCATATATTCCATTTGAACTATATGTAGTTGTGTGCAAGTATATATCACACTGGGCGCCTCATTTTGGTCATTTAAGAGGGAACTTTAGAACGGGCACTCTTGTCTAAATACATAGAAACAGAGAAATCATATTTATCTGAAAAATATGCACCATATTCGATGAGGTTTATTACATTTAAAGGAAAATATTTAATTCAGGTGAGTGCAGGAAGCGGATGTTTTACTTCATGCCGTAATTTTTTTTTTGACAAAGGTTGTTGCAAGCAGACAAATTAAAAAAAGAATACATGCACTCAAGTATCAAAATTACAACTATGGAACTCAGCAATGAAAATTGATATTAAAATTCTGCAAACTGCACCTAATAACACATCTAAAGGGAACAAAATTTACGTATTATAAAACATTCTGAAACGTACCAATGGTTTGTAAGTGGAATTGTTGCAACATCCTTGTAAACAATGCATCGATTTCACGTAAGCTGAAAATTCACACACCACATGTGCCCACTTTATATTTTCTAACAGATGCTGTTTACAGAAGTTCCGCATCTGTTTTTAGTCGAGAGTTACAGATTTGTAAACTTCGTGCTTCAGTTTTTTTTTTTTTTCTTGTCGTTGTCTAAAACCTCTAAATCAAAATTCTGCTTCCTACTAAAATTATTTTTTTCTCTCTCTTAAATGCATGAATTTCATCCAAATAGGCCCAACAATTGCTTCATGTATTTCAGTAGGTGGCATCGGAGTTGGCCCCGAACTTAATCTTCCCCTTAAAGGAAAAAACAAACGTAACGCCTTCTTTGCCGTGGTTAACGACATATAAGCTTCTTCACATTCGTAGATATCTACTTAATCATTTCGGTTCTTTCTCTTCTTTTATATTAATTATGGGGTTTTACGTGCCAAAACCACGATCTGATTATGAGGCACGCCGTAGCGGAGGACTCCGGAAAATTCGACCACCTGGGGTTCTTTAACGTGCGCCTAAATCTAAGTACGCGGGTGTTCTCGCATTTCGCCCCCATCGAAATGCGGACGCCGCGGCCGGAATTTGATCCCGCGACCTCGTGCTCAGCAGCTTAACACCATAGGCCACTGAGCAACCATGGCGGGTTCCTAATTTTGCGGGCAGATGCTTGCGATCCGCTTGCGTCACAGTCGAGCCAGGCGTATTTGCCCACATTGCATCAAGCTTGCACCGAACTCGTTCGGCCTACGTCACCGAAATTTGCTGCACACTTGCGTCGCGCTTGTTTTGTGCTTTCGTTGTGCTTAACGTCAGAGCAACAGTTGATACCTTTATTGTTAGACGGGAATTAAGACAAGCCCCTGTGTCTCGATCCTGTGGCGTTCGCAATGTGCTATCTGGACCGACTGGCAAAAACAATATATGTAGATCTATGCCCACTTTTGGCACAATATGCGAGTTCCGTATGCCGCGTGTTCCTGAAAGGAGCGATCATGAATGTACGCAGGGGCAAGATAAAGTGTGGTCCAAATGGAGAGGTTGTTGGCGGCGTGCTGTCGCCACCAACTTCACTTCTGTTGTGGGAAAAATATTGGAATATGTTCGTTGGAGAAACAATATGATGTCGAAATAATAATATTATCTTTTGAATATTTGTTCCTCTAAGAGCAAGATCGAAGGAGCAAAAAGTAGGCGCTAACCACGCGCGCCAACGCGGTTAATAGAAGACAGAAAAGTACAGAAAGAAGAAAGAGGAAGACGACAGAGTCTAAAGTGGACATCTTTCTTATATTTAGGATTGAACTCGCATAAATAATGTAAGTACACATCGTGTTCTAACAGAGCGAACGTGGATTTTTCTTCTAGGGTATCTACCAAAAACGACTATTTTGCACGCTTTAGCATGCGCTACCACTATCACATATAAATGAAAAATGAACTAATACCTGAGAAAACGAAACAACAAACGCGTGCAAATGTACAGAGACACGTCCCTGATACTTTGATCACCCGTAGATACACAACTAAAAAGCAATCTGTGACCGCAATAAAGGCTCTCCTTTCTGAGCCTGTATAACGGGAAAAGATAAGTACTGCCCTAGTTATAATGGACGTTGGGCAAGCGTCCTTAGTTTGTAACCTAGATACTGACTTTGCTGGACATGACGAGGACAGTGGAACCTCACGTGGACTGCGTATTCGTCCATCGCATCACACGCCCATCGGAAAGAGCTTCCATCATCAATTATAAGAATAAAATAACAAGTTTATGAGCTATACAATGTCAAAAGCAAGCTTTCTACATTTCGTGTCAGCTTGAATAGACACAAAAAATATCGAATTGTATAGCAAATTGTTCATCGGGCCTCTTCGTCGAACCATACTGCTTAAGATCTCCCCTCATAGATTTTTCGTATTATGTGTCTGTCTGTTGCTTTTCTTTTACATTTTGATGCTAGAGCATCAAATGGCCCATTGAGCCAAAAAGCCGGCGTCTGTCATCTGAACAAGCGAAAAACGGCACCTAAATTTCGATTGGCTGCGGCGCCACATCACGAGCGCGCGTCGACGGAGCAGAGAGGGCGAAAGGGTGCACCTGCTGTCCCTATAGCGCGTCAGGTGTTGCGTGAGGGGAGAGGACATCGCCGCGACGCCACGTCACTCTCGCTCTCGGAAGCCTGTGTTTTCCGCGCGTTCCTTGTCCTCGCAAGCTCTCCCCTACGTTCTAACTGCGACTCGTTCGCCTCCGCGCACCGCTGCCGCGCATGCGCGAAGGCGAACGCCATCTAGTGTTGCAAGAAACCGATAGGGGCGCGCCGCTCTATGAATGGTGGAAACGCTGGAAAGGGGCCTTGTGTTTGAGTGTACGCGCAAAAGAACCATGTTTTCTCGTATATTCAAATTACGATCCGACGCTATGGTGTTTGTAGGTTGCGTGCAAATCGTGCTTTACAATTTTTTCTGACGCATTTCACTTTGAGAAATTCAAATATTTCAGTAACGCCTCTGCGCCACGCGGAGAGCCTGCGTGGTTCGGTGCGCGTGATTCGGAATGATTTTTCGCTCAAAAGATGATCGGCGCCGGACGCCGACACCGGATTTCTTGCGACACGGAGCCATTAACGCTCCCGCGTTAAAACGTGTTAAGCAAGACGTTGGCCAAGCGTCTCAACGCACTCGCTTCCCCGCGAAGAGTTCATAACTCGAAGGACCGCTCAAAGGCGTCCAAATGGACGTTAATGATTTCGCATTTACAACTAATCAGAAGTACTTAGGTGTCCTCAGATATGTTTTTTTTTAATCGGTAACGATTGTAAGCGAGCATCAGAATGGCTTATCTTCTCTGGGCTTGTGAGTAAGCGTCGTCGATTTGTCCGCTCATTATACACAATATTTGTGTGTCAACGTGCACATCTTCTTAGTAGTGGTGTTCGAATACGGAAATTTTATAATCAACTCGAATACCAATATCCTAGAAAAATGACCTGCAAATATTTAACCGAAGAGCAAACATTTTCTTATTTCCAAACAAACTGAAACGTAAAGGCCGCGTCGAGTTTGTTTGGTTGATGAAGAAAGAAGAATGCTTATTTACATTGCGTTATTAATACCTATTATTACGCATTAATATTTTCATGGTAATAATGCGTGCTACATAAATGTTATGTAAATCCATCGTTTACATTGCTTGTCATATAAAGGAATATTTGCACGTGTTTGCTTTTTTCCCACTCGTTTTACATTCTTTAAAGTCTTCTTTACAGTGAATTACTTCGAATAGTGATTTCCCGAATCGAATACGAGTCGAAGCGAGGAAATTTTTCGATACGTATTCGAAATTCCTAATATTCCCATACCCACACTTTTCAGTATTTGTGCTTATGTTCTAAACACAAAGTGCTTCTTCTCCAAGTCACGACCGCATTTCTGTGATGCGCGCAACAATGCTGAAACTTGGCATCTTCCAGGGAATGTCTGCATTCATTGCAACGAACTGCACTGCAAACGGGCTGCAAAGGAAGAAAGGTAACAAGTGAACCTAACTTTTCTTTAGCTTACTCGAAAAGAATAAACGCTTTATATACTGAACAGCCAAAGTGCCATGTGTGGTCACCTCTAAAAATACAACGAGGTCAAAAAAAGAAGACATCAATAACAAAGCAACAGCATGCATAAGACCCTTATATTTCGAGTGCGCTCTTCTGTTGCACCACTGCGAACAATTCTCTGAGATTTTCCAAACTCAAAACAACACGTGATGTGTCGCCAGCGATGACGGCTTGGACAGAAAGCGAATCCTACAATAAAATTCATCTCTCTCTCTCTCTCTCTCTCTCTCTCTCTCTCTCTCTCTCTCTCTCTCTCTCTCTGTGTGTGTGTGACCAGAGAATAATTGCGAGCAAAGACGGACTAAGCTCTGAGGTCGGTGAGGCTATAGCGCTTCTCCTTCTTGCAGTTTGGCCGTTCGGCTTAGCAGCACAGCTTAAAACTTCTGATCTCTGTTTAACATGCAATGACGAGGTCGACCTTCATGTGGAAGTACGTGATATACGTGTTCCTCGCCTGTAGCAGAAGCAACGGCATTGACATTTCTTCGACACGAAGTTTTCTCTCAATGGGAAAGCTGTGCCCAGTGTGGAATATTCGTGCAGAGGAAACAGAACCTACGCTGAACTGACGTATTCGCGGCTATTGGTGAACTTCTAGCTCACCATATCGCCTACAGCACGATCTCGTGCCTCTCCGGCTTAATTCTCAAACATGGAGACGGCGGAAGTCACTAAATAAGCATTTACACCACCGCATTCACTTCTCACGGTCGTCGCCGTGTCAACGCTTACGCGGTTTGTATTCAAGACCGACGTTACTTTCACTATGCTGAAGCTGAAGTTGGGCTCATCACATTTATCTCAACCTTTGTTCGACGTTGTGTACTCTACACTGCGCCGGCTTGCTTGTTTCGATTAGCCTTCACAATGATATATGCGTTGCAATTCAAGCATACGACGCCGTATAGCGACCACGCCGCCTTGGCTATTCGTCTCTTTTCTCGAGCTTGTCTTCGCAAATGGAAATTGCGAAAGCGCCTGCAACTGCTCGCCGCTCCGAGATAATTGAAAGTAAACCAACCGTGCACATCAGACACCCGCACTCCCAGCGGTGCCACCCCTCCACACCCACGTTATTACAGAGACGCCGGCTATGGAGTGCAACGTAAAACGAAAAACCCCCCGCAGAGCTCAGCAGGCCGAACTAGCGAGGAGACAACGAAAACTATATACCTCCTCGCTTTCCCTGCGCCGTGCAGACCTTGTCGCTCGAGAACACGGTCAAGGTGCAGACAGTGATTAAAATGTGCCCCCCCCCCCTTCCCTTCCCTACCGCTGAACGCAAGCGCACCCACACTATGAACATTCGTTGAAATTAACCCCAGCAAATCTTAACCACTTTGTCTGTTTCACGTAAAAGAATTAAAACAATATATGCGATGCAAACCGTTCCTTTTCGACTACGGCCACTTGGACAGTCTCTTATAATTTTTTTTCGAACGTGTGACACGTGATTAGTTATGTTGCTACCTTGGCCAACAATGCATCATCGTAAAACCTGGCACAGTGACCCTGGCTGCAGAAGAAGAGCGGCGAAATTGACGCATGTATATATATAGTACATGTGGCCAAGCGTGCAGTTATTAGGGTGTACACACGATGATCATCTGATAGCGCGGCGATTTCACCTACAGCAGGAGTGACCCATAGAAAGAAACCATTTCTCGAAGCACGGCACCAAGCACGACCGTCACAGGTAATTGAATACCACTGGCACTGCGCCACTAATGGCACAGTGTTCTTGTGTAGTTACTGCATGCACTCGCCATTCGTAGCATGCTTGTGTTCGCAAATTCAACAGAATACGATAGTTTGTAATCGTGCGTGCGTGTATGCGTGTAATACGTAATAGGTCAAAATAATAGCAGTGTTCACTGCTGCCTCTTATTTCAACATTTGCCTACAACGCTTTCAGTAACTGCGCACGTCCGTCGCGACTTGACCTTGTAAAGACAGAAGAACCGTTCCTTTGACACTTTCTACGGGCAACGCGTGACACTAAAGCAAATGGCTAGCCCCACAGAACGTGTGAAATAGCAAAGAGTGTTTCTTTTTTTTTTTCCTTCTGCGTATCAACGGGCATTCCCCTCACCAGAACGTACACAAATGACAGAAAGAAAACTGATTTTTCCATTAGCACCGCGCTCTGAAACACCTCCTGCATACTGGGAGCACTGAGCTACTATGCGCGCGGGTTCATGGGCGCTCCAAAAGTAAGAACCGTTCGCTCCAACAGCGTGCGCCTCGCATGAAAGGTTTACGGCACTTTTATAACGGCGCGCGAGCTGCGGCCCGACCTTCTCACACATTGGCACTAAAGATGCTCCTAAATGCAATCAGCTCAAAAGGAAACGAAAGTGGAAAAGTAGCAGCGAGTTGCTTAGGGCATCCGTGGCGTGTTTCGTACTTACCGCCTACTTTCGTACGTGCGAGGGCTCTGTCTGCTAACTATGCACAAATAAAATAAAATAAATGATCAGGGAAAGAAAGTATCTCGAGAAACTTCCAGAAAGCTGCTTTCCGATTTTGCGTTTTGCCGGAAATTCCCTCGTGTTTCCAAGGTACGTTGCCCAAGCAATGAGAGCCTTTTCTTGCCTACGAGCTTTTAAAAAGAAAGAAAGAAAGAAAGAAAGAAAGAAAGAAAGAAAGAAAGAAAGAAAGAAAGAAAGAAAGAAAGCGAGAAAGAAAGAAAGAAAGAAAGAAAGAAAGAAAGAAAGAAAGAAAGAAAGAAAGAAAGAAAGAAAGAAAGAAAGGGATAGAAATGCTGGTCGGGCAGTCCGGGGTCGGTCGTTTAGCACTAGATGCGAGTGGCGAGAGTCGAGGAATCCAGCCAGCCCCACACCAATACTCCGCCTCACAAACGCCATGCAGTGCGGCGAAAGCCACAGGTTGCGTCGCCCAACTAAGAACGAGAACCAGAAGGTCTTGTCCGTCGCCCGCCGTTGATTCTCCCGTGCATTACGATAGTTAAATAAAAGCAACACGTAACGACACCTGAATGAAGAAAGAAGGAGGAAGAAAGCCTCCTCTTTCATTTCCTGAGAGGTGCAGCTGATTCTTTTTCCTGCTTGGCTGACAGGGCGCGTGGCCTTCACCGCACTGCACTCAGATAGTGAGGCAGAGTGTAACACTGAACGCGCGCTCTCGCTTTCCGCATAAGTGGAAATCAGAAAGTGCCACGACGCGCGGATAATGTCAGGGGTCGCCACCTTGTGCATGCTCTATATGCGAAGACAGCGACGCGGTCCGAAACAAATAGAGAAAAAATAAATTAGGCGAGGAAGGGGCACCTGTACTACAACGCGAAAGTTCATCGGCCTGGCGTTGAAGACAGCGAGGGAAAGAACGCGTCCGTAGATGCAACGTGTTAATGGCCGTAATTCCCTGTAACTGTTCATCTGCGCGAACGTGCTGTGGCAAGCGTTCACGGGAATTAAACAGGCGCGGGTGCGGTTTGCAACACGGAGAGTCGGGGCTCATCCGCTGTACCATGGCGAAATCTAACTGGCAGCTTTGAACACTGCGTGTAGCGTAGAGTACGTGTAGTCCTTGGACACTATAATCTGGGCTTGTATTCGTGAGTTCAAGTTTCGGCATCGACGTAGTCATTTAAGTATACTTCTATCTCATTTTCCCTATGATTAGGTGTGCAGTGTACAAGTATAGTAACTTTCCTGACACGTCTTGGGTGAAAATTGCCACTAAGGATGCCGCCTTCAGCTCTGCAGCTCCAGGCTTCATCATAGCCTCACGCAAATAAGGCTAAGGAATAGACGCGCTATGACAGAGTAGACCAGGAGTCTCTAACGTTAAGTCAATGGCTGGAGTAATCGCGGCCAATCTCTTGCTCGCGGCATCCGCCGTTCACCTTCATGTTTCAACTTTAAATGTGCGCGTAACTTTGATCAACAGATTTTCACAGAATCCAATATTTGGCAAGTTTAGCTTGACGTGTAGCTATTGCCGTTGCTGCTCTACTATACGCCAGAATGTAGCGTAGAGATAGTATTGCATTGAGGTAGTACCCAGCATGCTTGGACTAGCGAAAAGAACAACAGACAACGGCAGCGCTGAATGCGTTTCCTCCGCCCGTCATGTTTCGTGCACGCCGCAATTAGTATGGCATTCGGCAAAGACAGTAGGGCGTTTCGCACATAGCGTTACCGCTTCCATTAACGCCCCCGTCACTTACGAGCTTTGCGGGTGCTGGCTAAATCGCATCTTCACTGCTACGCACGTGCAAACGCCGGGTGGATTAGCTAGCGCGAACAGGGCTGTAAAGCCGACAGGTGCAGGACTGTGATGGCAATGCGGTTCTGCTATGCCGAAAAACCCACGAGGACGTTTGTGTGGCAAGGTCGGTGTACGGAGAGACAAGTCGGGATTAATGTTGTTCGAGTTGCGGGGCAAGACAAGTTGACATCGTGGGATGAGTCTTATCCGTGCCAGAAGAGGCGCTGCCAGTACCTTTCTACATTCTAGCAATGATGTACCCCTGTAATCTCGACGATTGCTCAACCTACATTTTCTTCAGTTCTTCGCTTCATTATGGAGTGACACGTACGGTTGAACGCTTTATATTAGCATTACTTGTGAATTTCACCCAGTTCGCGGTATGTGTGCTTGTCTGAATTTAACCTCTGTCACGCCAACCTGGGTCTCTGGGTATGTTGGGTATGTGCCGCTCTTCAATGACAAAGAAAGAATCATCTAGAATTTATCCAGTGCTCGGCGGAATCGAAGTCGCGTAATACATATTTAGACAATGCTGTCTGAATATAGGATTACGAACGCGCCACGCGCGAACTTTGCTGTGGTGCTACTAGATGGCGCAACGTGTCCGGAATGAAGCGAGAGAGGAGCCCGGCTACAGTACACGCCTCATACATGACGCGTTTCGGCTGTGGCAATAAGTACGGTGTGTCGCTACGTTGCTGCAGTGCAAATCGCATTAATGCCGACAGTCATGAGGGGATGGTTTCTGTCGGAATGCTTCTCCATCCGATGATCTTCGAAGTCGCAGTGCACACTTCAACGTCTGAAAAAAAGAAGAAAAAAAGCGGCAACCACACACTCCATTTACTAAGACTGCATTGCGATCAAATTAAGTCACTCGCTGCATTTCTTAGGGTGATTAGTAGTATAACGGGCACGATTCGCATGACAATATCGGAAACGGTCGTTTCTCTCGCGGAGGAAACGCGAATACACGTTAGCCTTCCTTATAGCTTTGCGACCCGCGAACCTGCACTTTTAACGGAGCTTTATTCTTCTGTGACGAAATCGTTCGGACGTGCGTATACTGCATATGCATATCTCTTCCTCTCTTTTCGTGCTTCTCTAGCTTCCCATTTCGCGGGTTCTTCGATTTAATAAAGCCGCCGCCGACTGTATATAACACCACGGCGTTATTAATAACCGTCCGGTTTCCAGATTTTCTCGGGGTTTGAAGCGGCTGGCAAAAGAGTCAATTCATCATCGCAAATTGGTACGCGACTAAGATATGCACGGTGTTTCTGAGATTCCTATTTTATTTTTCTGCTTTTGACGGCCCACGCAACGAAGACACATAAAACTAAAATGACAACTATAGAGTCAGCGTTGTGGTTGGAAGTTTAGGTACAAAGTGTAGCGTGGGAGACCAACGCTCCGCGATGGACCGTCGTGAAAGAACTTTCGTTACCGACACGCACTTACTTTCGGTGACAAAGTGGCGCTCACCGCAACGCCGACGTTCTGCGCTCAGCTGCGCCTAGACCTCGCCGCTGAAAAATGGTGCCTCGCGTCTGTGTTCTCCGGTAGAGTGTGTATGATGAACGGTGGGAAGCCGTCCCCGCCGACCGCAGCATATACACGCCTTGCCCAGTCCATCATGTACCCCCGGTTGAAGAGGGCAAACGAAGCTTCTACATTTTCTTTCTTGTCCCTCTTTTTGTTTTTGTTTTGTCGCTACCAAGATTGATGAAAACTGGTCCACCAAGCACCGTCCCGAAGTTATCCGACGTCGCGATTCAACGCTCGGATTACGCAGCGCATTCGCACGTGATGCATCATAGCTTTGCCTCTGGGCGAGTTTCGCTGCCCTCTGGCGTGACCGCTCGAGTTTAGGTTTGCATCGGGAACTGTCCGGGACTAACCCGAGGCAAACCGCGTCGTTTGTTTAGCCGCCGTGAAGAACTTTCTGGCAAATTGCCTGACTTAGTTAGGCTAGGTTGAGCGGTGTGTGCGACGCATTTTCTCGAGCTTCGCTGATTTCGTGAGCGCCGTCACACAGTTGGCCGAATGTGATAATCTCAGATCGGCGCACGCGAGATCCTTCGCTCCCTCAACCACTCACAACCACTTCGAACGTTCCGGCTCCATTTAGAATTCCCTGACGCGAGGTAACCCCGATACTGCAAGTGGGATTAGCTTTCACGAAAGCATATTGCACGTCTTAATTTAGAGTGCTGGTAACGACGCCAGCTAATTAAGTCTGCGATTGTGAGAAATATGGCCGACAATTTTCTTTTTTTTTTTGAGCTATCGGCCCTCTCCCACAGACATCACTTCTAAATATGATGAATAAGAGTACATATACTGTTCTGTACCGCTAATAATTGCCACATTCACTATAAAGGACACTAAAAAAACGGAGAGTTCAATCTTTAGACAATCTTTACTTCGTTAGTTTAGGCTAAAAAGAAAAACAAAAAACTTACGCGTGTCGCATAAGCTTGCTGTCTGCTACAATCTCGGGTCCAGACGGCAGCACTGTAGCATTGCGGGAAATATTGCACGAGCCGACCACTCAGGGCGCATATGTGAACCGTTGCGTTAGGTGCACTTCGACTAGGAATAAAAGAACGAAATATGGGAACGAGCTCCTGGCTGGCTGAATGATCTAATTATCTTGAAAGGCGTTCAATGGCGACTTTTGAGAAGCTTCGCAACTATAAAAAAAAAATATCCAGCTGCGCGCGCCTGCGTCACGGGCAGCCTTGCAGACTCTCATTTATCCAAGTGACGTTACTATATACCCCGTACCTCTTTACAAACTTGCGTTTTCGTGCGCAGTGCGAGGCACTCGCGTATACGTTCAATACATCTCGAGTTTTGCGTTAGATAACTCTAAAGTAGGCGCAGTCAGTCTTACAATGCTGTGAAGAAATGTTTGACCGACGCTGGGACCTAACCTGCTTCTTCCGATACAGTAGCCGGCCGCGTCCTCTAACCATGCATTAGGCCACTATCGCACGCATGTTTCTGTCCTGCCAAAGTCGCTCTTCGAAACCTTTGGCGCGTGGGTCACGTGCCAGTTTTTCGCATTCTTCGCTCGTGACAGCGGGTGCTTTGACATCCTGTGTTAGACGGCGATGCCTTCGAGATCGGCCCACAATATTGTCAAACGAATACCTACGAAGTTGGTGCAGCCCGCCTGTAGTGCTGTAAACAAAAATAAATTAATAAAAATACCAGGGCTCGTGTTCACGATAAGAATTCTTACACTAGAACTGTTCGTTAAGCGCAGGTGCCGGCTCCAACCACTATGTACAGTCGACTACAATAGTTTACGGACCACGCGACCTGAGTAAAAGCTGAATATTTCTCCGCAGCCGGACAACGCAGATTAGCATTCGCATTTCCAGCCTCTACTTGTGTATGCGAGCAACACTGTGATGTGCGGTTTCACTGGCTGCTGTTACGGGCTGCTCAGAAATTCAACGTTTTCTGAGATCCCGTGGTCCGTAAACTTTTGCAATCGACTGCACATATTACTATAGTGAATGCGGTCGGCCAAAGGCAGGCGGCACTCGGGCACAAAGCCTTTCACGACTTCGGCCCCAGGATCCCATACGATGATTGCACAACTGGTTGGTAAAGCAGCAACAAAACCACATCCTCGCGACGAAAATAGAAATGTGGGGATAATGACATTTCGTCTTACGAAAGCGGCAACGATAATATCGGCGCAGAGGTGTGAGACTCTACACGAGGACGAGCTATATCGTGTTTATTTTTCTGCGCAGGCTCATCTGTTATGAGCGCGCCGCGTCGAGCTCGGGCTGACTTCACATTCGGCGTGAGCCAGGGGGACGTAGTGGAAGCACATAAGCACGCGGCCACGTGATGTACATACAAACCGAGTGAACATCACTGTACGAGTATGTTTTTCCGAGTCGTCGAGTTATGAAAAATCGAGGCCTCGGCTTGTTTATGTTCCGAAGAGAAAGAGGAAATCGGGACGACGCGAGCAGAAGAAACCACGGGGGCTCGGGAACGTTCGCCCAACTTGGAAAGCGTCCGAGAACACGGATTCGTCTGCGTCACTGCGATATACCTCTATAAAACGACACATCTTTTTTTTTTTAAGACAAAAACAGAGAGAAAGTGAAATATAAACGAAGTGGGAGGTGGAAACGATTTCGCGGTGACAAAATGCAAGGACAGCGCACCATCTTGTTATGCACACGTGTCGTTTCTTCCCCTCCCGTTTCCCCTTGGCGGCCCCGACGGCCCGCGAGCTTGTTTTTTTTTCGTTTTGTCTTGTTTTTCCTTCACCTTCTTCATTTACGAGAAAGGAAGGACTTTGGCGTTTGCAAATTTGATTAGGCCTGTCGCGGCCGGCGCACGCGCGTCTCCTATTCTGTGATGGTCTTATGCTTTCTACTTCGCACCGACGGCATACGAACGACTTCTGTGGCGCGTGAAACGAGCTTCATCGTCGCACTGCGCCCCCCCCCCCTTCCCCCATGACTCGAGTTCGGGGAAACCGCCTTGTCTCTGGCGTGCCCTGCAGCACGCACACAGTGGCGGGCCCAACACACATAGCCCTGTCGTGACGTATATACGCGGTCGCCGCGACGCGTTCCCTTCTTCCCGCGAATCCTGTTCCTGTCGTCTTCTGCCCTCTTTGCGAGGAATCTTCCTCGCTGGCAGCGCGCTTTGTTATTTATTAATTGCCCCGCCAAGCAGGGCTCCCCGTCCGCTCCACCGCGCGTGATCGGATTCCGTGTAGCGTGGAGTGTCCGTAAACTCGGTGCCGCTTACAAGCACACCGGCCAGAGCAGCGCGTCTTTAGTCTCCCGGCCTGCTTCGTCCGCGCGGGAAGAGCAAAGGGTCCGGCCGGCGGCTTCATTAAACGATAACGAACCGAGAGACTCGCCGTGTGCTCGACGGGACGGACAGCTCGCGATCTCCTCAGCTGCTTGGGAAAGCTGCTGGACGGCTCCCGCGTTACACGGACGCGTCACACGCGTCCAGTGAAAAAAAGCCTGATCCATCCTTGCTCGTCCTTGCGGAAGGATTACGCGAGTTTGGTGCGAGTGCGGCTCCTTAAAGACGGAGCTGAAATGATCGTTAGTGTACGGCTTGCGCCGCGCGACATTGCCGAGTCGAGTGCCATTCGCGTTCTCGCTGGGGAAAAAAAAAATGGTAGATTCTATCTTGCTTGTTTTGTGACAGTCGACGTTTCCGTTTTCATTCGCATTCTTTCGGAAATCACACTGAACTATACGAAAAAAGGGTGAGGGGGGTGAAATGGTCAACGCGTCTTGTAAACGGGGGCAGGCTTATAAAGCGCGAAGCGCTTTTATGCAGAGCGGCGCTCGGTCACGATGTCACAGCGTAAGGAAAATCCTTAAGCGCATCAGAATTTCATGCTCCTTCTTTCGAACGCCGACGTCGTTCCAGTCGCACTCTTATTCCGACGCGTTCGTAGTTAGATGTGCGCCACTTAGTGCTCACCGACATTCAATTCTTGCTGTCATGTTATGGCGAATTCGGCTAATCGCAACGGTGCGCACCGGGGCGCCCTGATGCGCCGTTTCGTCCAATTATCGTCGCACCAGGGGTACCGGTGCGATAAGCCGAATTCGCTATTAATTATCCCTGCCCATAGAAACCAAGCTTTCCGGAGCTCCGCAAGATCGACGAGTTATTTATAGGGAAAGGAACGTTGCCAACCAACTGACCCAAGCATAACGATACTGAGCGAAGCCACATGCATAAGCATGGTTGAGTAGAACTTGTTGCTGGGCGAGTTGGTTGGGATCTAAAGAATACATCGTTGCGCCAAAAAAGGAAAAATATAGACTTGGGAAGGAAGAGTACGAAACCACAGATTGAGCGCTCAATCTGTCGTTTCGTACTCTTCCTTCCCAAGTCTTTATTTTCCTTTTTTGGTGCAACAATGTATTCTTTAGACATAAGCATGGTGGTTCCTACGAAATATACTGGAGCGAAGTCTGGCGCTGTGACCGTTCTGCTGTCGCGGCAACGATGGTCGCTGTAGATGGATTTTTCTCATCTTCGTGCTTACGGCTTCAACCGTTGTTGTGACGTTATTTATTGCCCTTCACCTTTATAAACTTACAAGCACTATTAGCTTCCTAAGGCAAATTAGCCCCCACACATATGCGTAATCGTCGCAAATTGTTGCATTTATAACGCAATATTTGGTTGAAATTTTATGCCCATCGATTTCAACCTCACAAATCCGTTTGAATCCAGATGGATTAACTTTAGCCAAATCCACGTATTTCCTATAGCATTTCCGTGTTGCCAGAACCGCCATATACTAGGCAGCTACTGTAGACCCTAGCGGCACAAGTCCTTCTAATAATTTGTTGTAGGAAACACTATACGTGCTCATAAGGGTTCGTTGAGAAGCAAGCTTGCCAAAAAGAAAAAAAATGTGATCGAGCTTGAAGGACTATCGTCGCCTGAGCGGGCCAATTGCTTTACACTTTCTTTGTGTATGTATTTATTATTATTTATTGGTACCGCAATCCTGTTTCCGGGGGTTTTAGCACGGTGGATTACAAATTTCAATAGTCACCAAAATGTTCACAAACAGTCAAACAATACAGGTTTCAGGTAAATTTGATAACGCAACAAAATATGCAATGCAGTCACTCTAAGCTATAGATACAAATGATGATATAGCGTAGACGACAGCACAGAATGATTAGTGAAGTTATTCCACTCAGTAACAGTTCGCTGAAAAATTAAATATTTAACACGATTACTTCTAGTAGTGAATGGCGTTATTGATAGGTCAGGTCGTTGCCTAGGGACATATCCAGATGAAAATTTAATCAATTTTGTCGTGTGGATGTTATAATACCCTTTAATAAATTGATAAAGAAACTCCATGTGTGAGCAGTGATTTCTCTGGCTTAAGTTTTGCAGATTGGCTTTCGACCATAGATCAGTGATCGATGCGCGGTCGAAACTATCAAAAGCAAAATGAACAGCCTTTCTTTTCTTTTGGGGGGGGGGGTGGGGGGGGGGGGGTGCTCTTTCGAGTTGGTCAATACTTGTATTTGTGTAGTGCTCCGTGTACGCATAGGAAATGTCAACGCGATTGGTTTTCACTTGCACTGATATTGATATCACTTATATATTCATTGATTGATATCACTTGCATTACTTCCGCAATGGAAGTGATAGCAAGCGCAGGCACGCCCTCCTCGACGTAATTCAGAGGATATGGCATTCATTAGGTCATAATGTTAAACAACGAGCTGCAAATAATCGGCGCAGCCTGCATCACAATTTCTAATCTATGAGCTCATTGTGTCGATGTCCTCGCGTCAACGGGAAAACACGCCGATATATATATATATATATATATATATATATATATATATATATATATATATATATATATATATATATATATATATATATATATATATATATATATATATATATATATATATATATATATATGTGTGTGTGTGTGTGTGTGTGTGATAACAGTGAATTCACTTTTTTCTTGTGCGTAGCAACGAAAATATTTGCACTATTGTGATCTTGTAATTTTCTAACTCAATAATTAAATGTTCGAAGTTCGAGCTTTATCGCTTAATGCCTAAAGTGTCAAATAAAAATGTTGTAGTCCTTAATTTCAATGCTGAGCGACATCGCGGAACGAAGTGTTTCCGACACGATTTCGTTCTAGTGGTTCTTTAGTGGAAATTAAGGGGGATACAGATTGTAAGCACGTCGTTAGGTTCCTTTTTTTTTTCTCTTCCTCTTCTCCTTCTTCCTTATTCGCCTTCAGTGGCTTACCGCCATCGCACAAAGAATAGATGCTGGAAAGTTAGCATGTCAGAATTAATTGCTTCGCGTGTTTCTCGGCTACAGTCTTATATTGAAAATCTCGATTCCTCGGCCATTGACAGATTAATTTCAAGGGGAGGTAATTAGCCGTGATTACCTGCCATAAAGCAAGGACTTTGAACATGCATTCAACAAACGTGATCAACGTTGCTTTCGTGCGCGAGAAGGAGCGCGAATGATTATTAATATCTTCGTTGTGCCAGTCAAAACATTTTCTGCAGCAAGTGTGCGCTGATCTTTTGCGCACTTTGCATAACGCGTTCCTTCTATTAAATTTCTTTGTTTTATTTTATGATCCCCACCATCGAACTTCACTCATATGCTTAGGCAACTAAGCCATCCGAGTTATTAAAGTGCATTCTCTCTCGATAGGTGCTCCCGCAACCCGCTTTGAGCCTGTTGTTGTTGTTGTTGTTGTTGTTGTTGTTGTTGTTGTTGTTGTTGTTGTTGTTGTTGTTGTTGTTGTTGTTGTTGTTGTTGTTGTTGTTGTCGTCGTCGTCGTTGTTGTCGTCGTCGTCGTTGTTGTTGAAGTTGTTTAACATCCGAAACAGCTATTGTGTTCACCGTGTGTTTATCTTTAATGAAGCGTCTTTATAGGCAGTTCCTCGCCCGCCAGCGATCCGCTCAATGTGAACCACAGAATTCGTGCACCCACAGCTCCAACCTAGCATACCTTCCCATGATTCTAGACCTAAATAAATTTTAAAAGAAGCATCGCCATAAACACGCTAATCCATACAGCATTAGCAAGGGATATCTGCACCGCCCAGAGTCCTAGCGCATGTGAAAGGTTATTTTGTTTTTCCAAATGCGGCACCGAAAACCTTCCACCGAAGCATATCTTCAGCTAAGGTGTTGGTATCGATTTTTCTTATCCACATTATCGACGGCAGTGGATTGAGCCTCGCCTCCACTGTGCCGATTCCGGCAGAATATTCCACTTGCCAGTGATGTTGGATGTTGGGAACCAAGGCATCAGCTTCAATTAGGAGTCGTGTTTAGCACGGATGAGCCAGAAACGGAGAGAAGCAAGATTATTCAGGTTCAGAGAGAGAGAGAGAGAGAGAGAGAGAGAGAGACGCGTAGCTTCAATGATGTTCAATGGCTGTTCGCCTGACATGCTACTCCAGGTTCTGGGTAACAATTACGATATATACAGTGGTAAACAATTAAGGGCACATGCAACGCACATGTTGGAATCTATGTGACGTGAAGCGGTGTTAAATGAATGCTATACAACTAATTGCGATGCGTGCTGTTCTCTTTATTTTCACCCTGTACAACGTGTAATCTCACGCGATATTTGTTTATGCTTCGCGCAGGGCGCAACTTAAATGTTATGCAACGTTTACATTTATGCATGCGTTACACCGTTCACAAGCTATTCCGAAATTCGAGCCCGAATACGAGCAAAACAAATGTAAACGTCCATGCAAAATTATGCACGCAAAGAAAACTTCGCTTTAGCAAATCAAGCAGTTCTATGCGGCGAACTCTAGAAGGCGTTCACCAAGAACAGCACCGGCTGAGAGCGGAACCCTAAAGGCCCGTGATGGTTTGCGAATGCAATCGGTAGTTTATGCTAGAGTCTTCATAGATAATACGCAAGCTTACAGTAAAACGTTCTTCCAAAATTCATCGCAACATTGGTGAATAATTGAGTGATTTAGTATTTCGCCGAACACCTCTGTAGGGTTCTCACCATCCTGTACACAATGTCTATACTCAGTCCCTGCATTTCGCCTGAGCACATCTTCTTGTCCGCCTATACGGTGAATGCCTGCACATTGCACTGAGGCTTCGGCTGTATACACGGTAACACTATCACCGATAAGCTGCTAACAGTTGACGTTGTCGTGCAGCTGTGTCATGTGTGCAGGTGTACACGCCGCGACGATGTGGGTAACACGAACAGGACGAGGCGAAAAGGACGAAGGAGGTTTACACGGGAAAAACATTCTACCAGCCGTAAAGAAAAGGTGTTACAACACAACAGGATCGGGAGGCGTTCCTGCCACATATAACACAAGGCGACGGTGACAGTTACGTATTGGATCGCGCTGGCAAAAACAGCGACGACAGCTCTGAGCCTTTTGCCTACAATCAACGTTACGTGGTAAATCCGTAGCTTTTGTCACTGTTTTCGGCAGCTGGATAGCGAGCCATCAGAGTCAACAACGTCTATAGGTGTATATATAACGCTAAAAGAAGCGTTTCGCAAGAAGTCCCCTCTTCTTTTATGTACGCTATGAACGGTCGTGTTCGTCTTTTTTTTCTTTTTTTTTTAATGATAGAAAGACCACCATAAGTTACAAAAGGTTATCTAAAGTTTCTCAGCAAGCGTCGTGGTTTTCCTCGTTAAACCTTTGTTGTATTGAGCGGCTTCGGTGACTTCAATTTCGTGAAGCCCACGCATCCCGTGGGACGTCACGGTTCCTAGGATAGTCCCGACTGCATAAAGTAAAAGTCAAGCGAGCGTAAACGAGCGAGGATACAATTCCTTATGCGTGAATTCATCTGAGAACGAGCGAGAGTTGAAGCGGCAGAGCGCTTGCGCAAGAGGGTCCGTTGACGCATGTGTGAGTGCGCCATAGCAACGACGATAGACAGGCATCCTGGAGTGCACGACGTTGGAAGTGCCAGCCTTCATCTCTTCATTTTTTTTTCACTCTTAAAAGAGATAATTGGCATTTTCGATCTTCCGCCTAATGCGCGTATATATACACACACACACACACATATATATATATATATATATATATATATATATATATATATATATATATATATGCTTTTTACTTCAGGTAATAAATCGATCTTATCACCATATCGGAGTTCTGCTAAGCGCCTGAGACGCCATGGAAAAGTGGCGCCAGGTTTACATCCGCGTGAAATGAAAGCATAAATATTCTGTCGAGTACGCTTTTCACGTTGAGCGCGTCCTGCTTGCGTGGATGGATCGATTAATGTTATGCTTCTGCTGCCGTGAAATGAACTGTCTTGAGCACTCGAGTGGAAGGGAAATAAATTCGAGTGCGTTCGCGAGTGCCTGAGATACTCTGTGAGAGAGTATACATATATAGTTGCAGCCTCTTCCTCTTCTAGCTACTCTCGTAGTTCTTGTAACTCGTAGCCCCTTCCTCTCAACACAGAAGTGCTGGAAGCGCCACATGAGAGGGAGAGAGGGATCTTTTATGAAAACTGGAGAGACTTGGCACGCCTAGAATGCAACTCCAGTTGAATGCGACGATAAATGGAATGATGCACTCAGCCCACAGGACACTTAACACTCGCATAAGACACGCATAAAACGACATGCAATACTGAAGTATCCCTCCTTGAGGCCAGTGTCTGTCAGAAAAGTCAGGAGCGCCTTGGTAGCGCGGGTCGCACAGGCGGCACTGGTCCACAGTCCAAGTGCGTATTGTATCTCAAGGTGCGAACCTTGAGGTACATTGAGGGCTGTCGTTAGGATGGTCCATGAAGTGATTCGCGTCTCCCGCTTTTTGCACACTCAGGCCAGCAGGCGCAACGTTGTTGACATACTCTGAAAAGCTGCTTGATAACGTGAGAATCGAAATGGCTTCCTCACGCATGCGCAAAGCCGCGTTATTTTCCGGAAGTGCCGCGGATATACAGTGCGCAAGGGGGTCTCACGCTTTATTTCTAGCGACACGTTTTCGTGACACACAAGAACAGGCGCTCAGGCAAAGTCCCAGACTGTCACGTTAATTCCGCCTGTCGAAACACCACCACCAATAGTTAGTAACTTGTATATATATATATATATATATATATATATATATATATATATATATATATATATATATATATATATATATATATATATATATATGTGTGTGTGTGTGTGTGTGTGTGTGTGTGTGTGTGTGTGTGTGTGTGTGTGTGTGTGTGTGTGTGTGTGTGTAAGGAATGCCTTGGGAGCTATACAAAGGGGAAAGGCAGCTGGGGAGGATCACGTTACAGCAGATTTGTTGAAGGATGGTCGGCAGGTTCTTCTAGAAAAACTAACCACCCTGTATTCGCAATGCCTCATGACCTCGAACGTACCGTAATCTTGGGGGAAGAACGCCAACATAATCTTAATCTATAAGAAAGGTGACGACAAAGACTTAAAAAATTATAGACCGATCAGCTTACAGTCCGTTGCCTAGAAACTATTTACTAAGGTAATCGCAAATAGAATCAGGAACACCTTAGACTTCTGTCAACCAAAAGACCAGGCAGGATTTCATAAAGGCTACTCAACAATAGACCACATTCACACTATGGATAACCAACCCTTACATATGGATTTTTACATCATGAGAAAGTATCAGTGCTGCTATTACATCAAATAAAGCAGAAGACTCGGGCTGGAGACAAGTTTTCGCCAAGGGGACCTGTCGAACGATGAGTCCCCTTGTCGAAACGTTGTCATCGTTCAGTCACTGTCCATAACTTCAAGTATCCATCTTTGTGTAAACCTGCGCCATGTACGGAAGAGAAAAGTATGTCGAAATATTCGATCATGACAACAAATACCGCGCGCCACTGTGCTTTCTCCTGTAACGTGTAAGTGCAAAGGATGAGACGGTCTACGCGCCTTGAGAGTTCGTATGCTGTAATTAAACACTGTTGGGCGAAATTTTATCTGCAGCCAGCTATGCAATGTTCAACACCACGATGAGCGGCAAAAATATTTCGATACTAACTAACTCACGGCGTAACCTAATATTCTGAACGTTAAGTTGCTACGAAATAAATTGCGAGATAACCAGCAACCTAAAGTGGTGACATTGTGTTACGGGCTTCTGTGTTCAACTGTCACCTTCCGGCAAGAAAAAAAATATATGTGAGTCATCTAGTACAAAACCCATTCCAGGAGCGCCAAGCGTCCTCTCCTGGATCGTTTCTTTTTTTGATAATCGAACCGCATTATTAGTGATGTTCTCGCATTATTATTATTATTATTATTATTATTATTATTATTATTATTATTATTATTATTATTATTATTATTATTATTATTATTATTATTATTATTATTATTCCAACACAAATTATTTCCTAAATTATCCAGAACTAACGAACTATGGAGAAAACAAAAAGCTGCTTTCAAAATCTGAAGGCGACGTTGCCGCCTTCATTTTATGAAGAGCCAGAGCTCTGCTTTGCGCAAGTTGTTTTATTTATTTATTTATTTATTTATTTATTTATTTATTTATTTATTTATTTATTTATTTATTTACTTAGCAGTAGAAGCATGGGAAGGTAGGTCACGTCAGAGCCGGCTATGCCAAAATCCCAGATTCGTGACGCAACATAAGAAAAAAAAAGATTTGTTTGTTGTTACAGAAACATAATCTGCCTGTGTCAGTTGAGTAGATTATTGGTATAGTTTGTTAGCCCTGCACTTAAACTCCACAATAGCTTCCCCTCCGAGATACGGGACGAAAGTGCCCTTCGCAGTGATTACGAGTGGCTCAGCCTACTCACGTCGAACAAAAAACCCAGTGAACCGTGATAAGCTAGAGGCTTTGTTGGTATATTGAGTACAGCGAACTTCATAATTAGATGAACGCGAATTTCACCTTTTGGAGGCGAACGACTGATTGGTTTGGAAGCAGCCCCGGTCTGTATGAGCAGCCAGCGGCACCTTACTCTATAGCGACGATGTGGGTCGAAACGCTCCAACCGGTTTAAGTCAACAGCCAGCCGATGTAGTGCCGTTCCAAGCACACACGTTCTTGTTTCCGCCCTTTACTTCTCGGTCCCGCCGCTACAACATTCCTTTACGCGGAGCAACCAGTGTCGATTCAAATATATAGCGTACGTCTGACATTTCGTTCTCCTCTATAAATTTAGCACAATTTTCCAGACCTCTTGAATGACAGTTCGCATTTGTAATCAGCTCACTTTCTAACGTCTAGGGGTGGTGCGAATATAGTTTGTAAATAAGTAGTTTCTAGAATATAGTTAAGCAGTTTCTGAGGTCTAATGCAATATCGAATATTTGTCGAAAGGTTAGCGAATGATGAGCAGCTTCGTCACCATTAATATCAAACATTTTATCTCGCACTGGTGTTCACAACATATGAAAGCTTCCGTCATTGATAATGGGAGGAACGAGGTGAAGAACACATTACACAATTGGTATCATCCCCCATTGTGACCCTTTTTCTTCCCCTCTTCCCCTTCCCTTACGTAGAGTAGCAGGCCAGATGCTCCATTATCCGGCCAACCTCTCTTCATTTTCCAGTCATTAAACGACTTCTCTTCTGTCCTTAGATTGACCATTATAAAACATGCTTTGCTAAAGTAGCATGAGGAACAACTAAGTAGTTTGTTCGCAAACTCGATCGGGGCTCTTTAGACAGTAGGCGGTCATGCATTATCTTATAAAGTTTAGCAAGGCAGCCTTGGGGGCCATATGATATCTGCGCACACTTTCGTGATCAAATCAAATGTGCATGTTGTCTGCGGCGATGACAGGGCGTAACAATGGATTTCATCACTGGTTCGAATGATCGCGGCAGATTGTCCCACCATTATATGAAGTATGTCGCAGTGATAAATAATTTAAATTGGAATTGTGTGGTTGAACGTGTTAAAACCACGTTATGACCCCTGAGGCTGCAAGCAGACCAGAGAGCTCTATATCATATTGAGCGTCTGCCCCGCCATCGAATAGTCAATCGCTCCTTGATCTCCTCACTCACCGTCCGCTATCTCGCGTAGGAAAAATGGTGGCAAGTTGAAGCCGATCGACTGGCTTCAACTTGCGCTCGTAACAACTGTCACTGCCCAGAAATTCTGTGCAAGCTTGATGACGCTCGTCTGCTGATTCGTCGCCACCTACTCAAGCAGCATCCAGACTAGCGCCACCATTATTCCACCATTTATGAATATCATTGACATTTCTGGACATGCCGCTTCTGTTACGCTTCCGCTTCCAAAAGATTTTACGAAACACAAATTTCCCATTTACCTCACAATCCCTGATATACACAAAAAGTCTGATATGCCTGTTTCGGCAACATTACAATTGACTCAGTCTCACATGTTCGAAAGGTTTCCAGATTATCTTCAATTATTCACAGATGCATCTGTACACAGCGATAGTCAAGGCGCATCTGCAACTTTTTTTTCTGCCCTTCGACTCAACTACGGCATATCTTTGAAATGCCTCATCAAACTTCGTCAACAACTGCGGAGCTAGCAGCGATTAATGTTGCACTGAAATACGTGCAAGAGGAGTTAACTGCATCGAAGGTTGCCATCTTTACGGACTCCCGTGCTGCCCTTAGCAGGTTACAACGCAGCGAGATTGATTGTCCACTTTTGCGCAGCATTACTGACTCTGCGAGCCAAATTTCATCACGTGGGGTATCTCTGATTGCTCAATGGATACCTTCACACGTAGGAATCACCGGAAATGAAGAGGCTGATCGACTCGCTTCAACCTGCGCTCATAACAACTGTGACTGCCCAGAAATTTTGTCCAAGCTTGATGACGCTCGTCTGCTGATTCGTCGCCACCTACTCAAGCAGCATCCAGACCAGCGCGTCGCAAATTGAACGTTCCCGCCCCGTGTGCGCGGTCGAGGCTTGCCTCGTCGCGCTAGAGCACAACTGCTCAAGCTGAGGGTTGGCTGCGTGAACGTGCACGAACGTTTATACGGACAAGGACGTGTGGCAAGTCCATCGCGTACGTCTTGTGGCTGCTGCGAGACACATCAGCACCTTATATTTGAGTGTCCCGCTTTCAGTGCGCAGCGCATGTCGCTAGTGAGAGACTATCATCTCCTTGGCCTGCGGTGTACGACACTCGACGAATGTTTGTACCCCAGTGATTGTGCGACTAAACGTGATCAGGCTCATCGCGCTCTACTTACTTTTCTATAGAGTTAACTAACTTAGGTTCATGTTTGTAGCGTCGAAACTATTCTATTCAACATTCTGTAGTAGCGTGGCCTTCAGTGACCGGGCCTACTGTGTGTGATTTGTACAGTTTGTTCTACTTTATTCTTTAGATTTGTCCTGTTGCTCTTCCTCTCCTCTTTCCTCCCCTCTTTCCTCCCCTCCTTCCTATCTTCCATTTCTGTGTTGCTGTCACCTCCCTTCTGAAGAGTAAGGCAGGCGTAGGCGTTGTGCCCCTTCCGGTGGCAGTTGCAAGCCTGCTCCTCGCTTTCCCTTTCCTATTAATTGGGTATATGTGTTCAAAACAAATAATAATAATAATAATAATAATAATAATAATATGAAGCACTCCGTAGTGGGGAACTTCGGTTTAGTTTTGGTCACCTGGGGTTCTTTAACGCGTACCTAAATCGAAACGCACGAGCGGTCTTGCATTGTGGCCCAGTCGAAACGAGGCCGCCGCGACTGGGGGCGATGAAACGTACTCATATTTAATTCGATGAGTAGGCACAGGTGCTGCATCTATGCACAATAACAAGAAATTCCCGCTGTCGAATGGTATGCATAAACAGTATTCCATTGCGAGTGATCGTAGCTGAGGCGGAAAAGTCTGGCTCTATGAGCGACGCAGCCTGCTCTAGCTAGTACTTCTGTCCACTGTAGATGAGATTAAATTTATTGCACTTCTGCTTCAATTTAATGTCTGATCGTGCACAGCCAACGACGTCAAGTATTCAAAAAACGTTTTTTCGAAAATATTGGAATTTCGGAAAAGTGATTATTCCCTTCGAGGACTGATCGAATAGGACGATATTCAATTCGTTATTCGAAAGTTTCCAATATTCGCACAAGCATACAGCAATGTCTTTTGCGCATTGTCTCGAACATTCCTCGTTATCGTCACTATGACACTGATGATGGCCACGAAGTGTCAAATACAAGCTTATCTTACTAAGAAAACCAGCGCGATGACGGGCACACACTGTAAAACAATATTACACCCTTTAGGTCGTATCTTGCCAAACAACAATAAACGTCATCTGTCTTGTCCGCATTTCCTTTCTTTAACGCTGCGAGCCCGGTAGTTCCCAGTAACCAACGGCATGCGCGTTATCAGCATGACATAGCAGTGCCGACAGGAAAGTATCGGGCGCGGCGTTTTCAAGAAAGGAAACGCAAGCAAGGCAGATGACGATTATCGTTGTGTGGCAGATACCTTGGTCTGGAGTGCAAGATGAAGGAACGACATAACGAAGTGCTTCATTGAGTCGTTCCTTCACCTTTGTGGCTTGTCTTCGCACCATTTTTTTTCGTTTTTTTTTCTAGTAAGCCATCTACCAAATAGTGCAGATAAGCGCGCACACACACACACACACACACACACACACACATATATACATATATATATATATATATATATATATATATATATATATATATATATATATATATATATATATATATATATATATATATCAGAAAAAAGCATTTGTTGAATCGGACAAATATACACAGTGAAGTATACGCGCGTATGAAGCGATTTATTGACGTTCCGGCCGGGCTCCGACCTTCATCAGAACACAATGTGTAGCATAAGTACAGTTTATATACATGTGCATATCAATCGGATGAAGATATGTTTACATTAAAAACGAAGAAAATGCACCAACAGAATGCGTGTCGGTCGTGAACAGCTCATAGATATCTAAACAGATGGCGTTTGCAAACACATCATTTGGAGATACGCACAGAATATGAAATTCGAAAGGCAATTGTCAGGTGACAGGAGAAAACGTCACCAAATGGGTGCTATGTCACCAATCAATAACAACAAGAGAAAAAATAAAAATAAAAACGAAAACAAAAAATAGTGACGTGCTAGTAAAAAGGAAAAATCGTGACTTACTTGTAAAAAAAAAAGAAGGGAAACTAGGGAAAATGTGACGGGCTATGTAGGCAAGCAACTCAATTTTCCCACGCTTTCATTCAAACCAGACGCGACGATATCAAACTTATAGATAAGACAGGATTCACCGTCTTCTCTATCATAATTTGAACGAAATCCCGATTCAAGCAACGTGACTTTCATCTTATCAAATGAGTGGTAAGGAGGTGCACGTGTTTTGAGATGGGCAGGTTGGGCAACGTGTTGGCGTGATGTTTGGGATTGTTAAAGCGCAAGCTAAAAGGCCCTTCTGTTTGTCCAATGTACTGTTTTTTTTTTTGTGCACAGTGTACATTCAAGCATATATATTACGTTTGTAGTATCGCAGCTGAAGTCACCTGTGATATTTAAACGAAAGTTTGAAGCCGTACTAGTCAACTGCTGCGATGTACGCATGTAGGGGCACACTTTACATCGCGATTTTCGGGAAGGATGGCTTCCGATGGCGTCAGGGCAGTCATTCTTAGATGATGATGATAGTATATCTGAAATATTTGTGGCTTTACGGTATAATACTTTAGGCGGTTCAGCGAAGATGTCCTTGAGACGTTCACTTTGCATTAGGATATTTTGGCGCTTCTTTAGTACATCTGAAACACGCAGGACTGACGCAGAATGGGTTGGGACAAGATTTGTCTGGGCTGTGGGAGTCGGTTTCTTCGCAGTGGACACAAGCGTCCTACGGTCACTCACTTCTGCGCGTTTTATATATTGCGTCGTTAATTAGTTGTGGTGGATACCTTTGTTTGACTAAAGCGTTCTTTAGGGCTCCGTAATTTTTTCGAAACCCGGATTGTTCTGAGCAGATGTTTTTGAAACCTAAGGCCTGACTATAAGGAATGCTAGTCTTGCAATGTTTAACGTGGTTACTATCGAAATACAAACACTGAAATTGATCTGTTGGCATTTTGTATAGGGCAGTAGATAGTTTATCATTTAGCACTAAAACGCAAACATCAAGGAAGTTAATAGTAGATGCTGAATACGTATGAGAAAGTTATATCGATGGATGGGCATTGTTAAAATTAGAAATGAAGGAAAGCAGCTCCTGTTCACCATGCGACCAAATAAAAAAAAAGCATCGTGTATATATGTAACGCTTGTAAAACAAAGGTTTTAGCACCCGTGTTAGCAAAAATTTATTTTCTAGCTCACCCATAAATATATTGGCGTTGCTGGGGCCAATCCGCGTAACCATTGAGTGTTCCACTAACTTGGACATAGCGCTGACCTTCAAATTCGAAGTTGTTTAGTTCTAAAATAAGTGTCAGCCAAGCGACCAGTGTGTTGCTATCGGTTAGTTTTAGGGTAATGCTGCTTGGTAGGAGCTGACCACTTCCATGAGGCCATCTGCAAGCAGAATATTGGTTCTTGTAAGAATGTAAGAACAATGTAAGAACTTGCGAGACGCAAGGATTCATTCGCATCGACGCAGCCACCGCCAACGGCCTGACCTGACGCTGTGGTGGCTCCACCTCCCGCTCCCGACTACACCTTCACATAGCAAGCATAACGCGCCAATTTTCGAACATATTCGCGATTTATTCCACTGCTTGTATTGAGTGCTTGAACTTTTTTAAAGAAAGACGCAAATCGACCCGCGTAATCTCATTGAAACAATGACTCGCCCCGACACCCGCAATACAAGCAAAAGATACACTCATGTCTTTCTGGTCGTATGCTTCTCGTAAGGCTCCGAAAAAATCTTTAACATAACCGCATCTTTTCGCAGGCCTGCATGCCAGCCTTATCTTTAATAGCGATTTATAGGGTAACCTAATCTCCTTCAACCATGTTCCAGGCCACAGTGCTCGGGGCCAGAAAAGATTCCTAGCAAGCATAGCGGGTCGATCACCTTTATGCCTACTTTTCGGTTATTTAAAAGTTAGCTCGAGGCGGTTATTCCTAGTATTGAGACAGGATTTTGATCGCGTTAGTTTTTCCAAGGCATCCCTCATAACCTAGGTGTATACGTTTGATATGTGACGAATCGATAAAGCACTCAATAATTACCCGTTCAATCAAAGAAGCGGAGGGTACACGCGAGCACGGCCACTCGATGCATCGCGTGGCCGTGACACGAGAGTTCCGTTTGCTCTCGATGGGCTACGGAGAGCGTCGTGTTTAAAGCCAGGCCCATCTGCGTGGCCAGAAGCCAAATCAATTGCTCGCGCGTACACACAAAAATATGATTCGCCAGACTGTAGAAAGTCAACACTATTATTTGGTTGCTACTGCTTCTAACAGACAGTACTGAGAAGGAGCAAGCACCCAGCATTCACCATGCATCAAATTCAAGCGTTTAATTCGTGGATATAGCGGAGCGTAGAAGAAACGAAGACGTTGCACTGATGAACACAACTTCATTCGTGAAAGAAGGTAACATTCTCAGAAAACCCTTTTTCCCACGAAAGAGAAAATGTAAGATAAAGTATGTTGAAACAATACTCTGAAGCAATGGAGTACCAACTATTTCTAGAATAGGATGAGCGGGATGAGGGGAATAGGAACAAGTTCTTTTACCCGATTGCATTGTCGAATACGTGCATTGAACTTTTATCGTCACAGGGCTGCATCCGCGGGGCGATAAAAGTACAATGCAATACATTGCGCCACACCCCGGTCTGACGCCATTCCCTCAGTGCCGAATGTGTGAAAATGAGGCGATCGATCACTTCGGTTATTCTGTCGCCGTTGTTTTTGTTTTTTTCTTCTTTTTTACGGAAAAAAAGGCATTTTGGAATCACGGTACGAACAATAATAATAATAATATTTGGGGTTTTACGTGCCAAAACCACTTTCTGATTATGAGGCACGCCGTAGTGGAGGACTCCGGAAATTTTGACCACCTGGGGTTCTTTAAACGGTACGAACAAATTGGTATTAATTGTTCCGTTATTTCTATGGAAGCCTCCTATCTTGCACACTGTCAAAGGGATTCTTGTGGAGCGTGGAAAATTTTTTTTACTTCTCTCGAGGTGATTTTCATGATACGTTCTTCGTGCGCTGTCTTTAATTCATTTCTTCCCAAAGTTTCTGTTCATTTTAGTAATGCCCAAACTTCTTTCCTAAAACCGTTCGAATCTGGGTTAATCTCCCACAGTGGGTATGCGCCATCACTGAAGGAAAATGAAACGAATCGGGTGGGGCGGCTGGCGAGAGTGAAGAAGAGGAAGAAGAATTCGAACCGCCGTGTCGCTTGGTCTCGGAGAGCTGTCACGTCGACCTCGAGAAATAGGTTAAACAAAAGCAGGATCTCGTGCAGTGTTCCAAATGGCGAGGAAGCGCAAGCACAAGGGCGCTGGCAAGAAAGCCGGCGTGCGGGAACGAGAGATAACCGCTTCTGCATCCCCAGCTTCGCCGATGACGCCATCCGGCGCCGGGACACGGGAGGAAGAGGAGTGCGACCAGGGAGCTGCCAGTCACGAGAAGACCCACCACGCTGAGGTTCTTACGGTCGAGACGTCGACGCCTAGGGAAGGCGTACCAGACGGGACCGCCGCCCAACACGCGGGCCTCCGAGAACCTGCAGAGCGCGACGAACGTGCTGGACAGCTGACTACCGCGGCGGACAAGGATAAGAAGAGCATCGCAGGCGCCGACGACTCGGCATCACCCTCTCCGGTCGCTGAGCCGGGATGCGTCGCATCCAGAGACCCTGAAGGAGAGGTAACGCAATGCGTATAAATAAGATTCGGTCGTATATAAGTTCTGCTACTCAGGAGCGACAATGTTGAGACATTAGCTCGTGAAATATTTAAAAAAATTAAATTCTGGGGTTTTACGTGCCAAAACCACTTTCTGATTATGAGGCACGCCGTAGTGGAGGACTCCGGAAATTCCCACCACCTGGGGTTCTTTAACGTGCACCTAAATCTAAGTACACGGGTGTTTTCGCATTTCGCCCGCGTCGAAATGCGGCCGCCGTGGCCGGGATTCGATCCCGCGACCTTGTGCTCAGCAGCCTAACACCATAGCCACTGAGCAACCGCGGCGGGTCTCATGAAATATTAGGCGCGCATATCGGATGCACTTAGGTTACTGTTGCATGGGCAACGTTTTTGGCCAACACCAGAGGCGGCGCCAGAACTTTTTGCGCTTTGCTTGCAAAGCATGATTCTAAATTTTCGTCGGGACTACAGAAGGGCACTACACTTGGAACTTCATGGTGGGGGTGGGGAGGTGATATGAGGGGGTCGGCCTCCTCCTTATAGCCGGCCCTGGTCAACACAATCCGTGAACAAAGTGTTGTGCATGGCTTAGTAACGTCAGTGATTGAGCTACAGTTGATCCAATATGATCCTGCACGGTTGTAGACTGTTCAGTTACACCGAAGCAACAAGTTATTTAGGACACCGTGTTTCTTACCAATTGTTGCTTCGATATAGTCAGCTGACAACTCGCGTTTCTTGCAGACCGTTTTTATCAACATATTGTCCAGTTTGACGGTGCCCGTAAAAAACGGCGCAGAAGTGGTTAGAGCAACGCGATGCCCACATTATCAATGAGATCAGCCGGCCATGAACGATAGATAAGACTGACATAAAATCGAGCGAACGGCATCTCTTTATAAAATCGCGGCCCTGACTTGGCGATTCTTCAGTGTTCTCTGTACGGCCGGCGTGAGCAACCGCGAAGCGACTCGAGAGGGCGAGATATGCGTCTCAGAAGCATGACCGTAACTGAAGGCAGGACATGTGTGTCCGATTTATATATATTTTTTTTTCTGTTACGTTACGTTTTCTGTTACGGAAAAAAGAAAGTCGGATTGCGCGGTTTTTTCTATAGTGTTCTGTAGAAGAAAATAGAAAATAGATGTCACGTGTGCGTAAATCTCTCCCAATATTTCGAGGTTTACGGATATATATAGGTTTCTTTCCGCCAGTTCTATTTGCTTTATCCAAAAGTGCAGGAACCTACTTGTAAAGCACGTCGCATGGTTATATTTATGTTTAAAAAATTATGGGGTTTTACGTGCCAAAACCACTTTCTGATTATGAGGCACGCCGTAGTGGAGGACTCCCGAAATTTCGACCACCTGGGGTTCTTTAACGTGCACCTAAATCTAAGTACACGGATGTTTTCGAATTTCGCCCCCGTAGAAATGCGGCCGCCACGGCTGGGATTCGATCCTGCGACCTCGTGCTCAGCAGCCCAACACCATAGCCACTGAGCAACCAGGGCGGCTATATATTTATGTTCACATACGACGAAAGGGTCATGCCGATATAGTACGACAAATTATAACAATTAAAGCTGTTCACTAATAGCTTTAAAGAGCTCCCATTCTGTATGTTGTATTGATCTCGCTTGTCTCTTTGGCTTTGACCTCACAAATAATGGTGCTTTTATCAATCGCAGGGACTCTCAGGCGAAGGCAGCCACTGTCCCATCGGCGACGCGGACAGCGGTGCTTCTGTACCGACTACTAATCATAGGAGCGAAACCACGACGCAGATCATCATCATCGGCGTCGCTCTGCTGCTTTTCGTCGTAGTGCTCTCGAGAAACTTCCTACCCGTGGAAGACAACGCGCATCGCGCACAGAAGAACGTGTCGCCGAACAACAGCGTGTGTCGGACAAGCGCCTGCACGGAGTATTCGAGGCGCCTGCAGCATTCCCTCTCCACCAAGGCCAATCCATGCTACAACTTCTACCGCTACGTCTGCGACTCGTGGAGCGACTCGTCCGGTGGCATCCCGTCCATGACGAGCGAGCGTCTCAAGACGCACGTGCTACGCAGCTGGATCGACGGCGACGCGATGGCTCTCGGGCGGGTCGGCGAAATGACGCTGCTCGCAACGTCACTGTTCCGCTCCTGCGTCTCCGGGAACAGTCTTCGAAGCGTCTCTTCCGACGGCGTGGCCGAACTTCTAGAACTTATGGATCAGCGGGGCCTTAAGTGGCCGAACGCTTCAGCGTCCACCCCGCCAACGCGGGACCTTCTGGAAATGCTTGTTGACTGGACTCTCAACTGGAACGTTGACGTCTGGTTCTCGCTGCGAGTGATTCTCGCCGACACGCCTCGCCACAGGTTCACGTTTCACGTGCGCCACAGCGCAGCGCTCCAGCGGTGGTCCAAGGAACGAGCTGTCCTGGAAGCTGCGGAACAGCACGTAGCCTTCGTGACCGCCTACGCCAGGGAGTTTGGGACCAGCAACGCCGAGGGATTCGACCGCGCAGTTCAGGACGTCTTAGAGACAGAGCCGGAGATCGAGAAATTTCTGACCGACTACACGCCCGAACGTGAGCTCGCCGGTGACGGCTCCAATCAGAAGAAAATAGAAACGGATCCCGAGCGTTGGAGAAGCGCGGTTCACCGTAGCCTGGGGCCTTCCGCTCCCAACGTCTCCACAGGGGACATCGCATTAATCTCCAGCCAAGGTCTTATCGCCGCGGTGGCCATTTTGCTGTCCAGAGACGCCAAGAGGGAGAAATACTATTCGTCCATAGGCTGGGCGGTGGCCAGAGAGCTGGGTCGCCTCGTCAGCGGCAGTTTGAGGCAATTTCACGGCATGGCGAGCACTGACCTGCTGCTGTGGTGTTGGGACAGGATGGACAAGTTGACCAGCAGCGCACTTGTGGCGCCGTTCTACAGGAGCACGCCACTGAGCCGCGCAGCGGCGTTATCGCGAGAGCTTTTTGACACGTTTAGAAACAGCGTCTCTCTGGCCCTTAGCGAAAATTCGTGGATGGACAATCGGACGAAGCAGATCGCGTCCTCGAAGATAGCGACCCTGTCGCTCGCCTTCGGGTTTGCCAAGGGAACCGTTCCTCACATTCCGCGCGTTGACCAGCCGTCAAAAAGCAACGGAAACGAAACACTATTTCGCGCTTGGAAAAGAGCAACCACTACCTACCAATCGGTACGTATACTTGCCCACCTCATTTCATGCTAGCTCCACTAACAAATGCCGTTTTATAACATCGTGCCAGTCTGGGCGCCTCAGAATGTGATCACAACGTGCACTGTATACTGTAGACGTCATACATGCGTCCTCAACTATAAATTGACGATAAACTACATACCGCAGGCCGCTGCCTTCCTACTGGTCTTCCAACACCTTCACTTAGCGCTAATATCGGTGTCACTGCCACGCATCAACAAAGCCACGCACTCCATTTGCGGCAGCGAATGCATTTCCCTGACCGATTCGAGGGTCTCATGTGTACGGTTCTTGTGTTCTCCGCATCCAGTTGTCCTTGGAGGCAAAGGCGAGCTTGCATTCCTACGAGCTGCTCATGAGCAACGCCTTCTTCCACGGCGGCACGGCCACGGTGCGGCTGCAGCCAGCGCTGCTGCAGATGCCCCTGTACGCAGACACACTGCCTGTCATCTTGCAGTACGCGGGCCTTGGATACGTCCTCGTGCACCAGATGATGCGCGCCCTAAGCGACATCTTCCCCTTACTGGAAGAGGACTTGCGAGACCCAAATTTACGGAGTCATCCGTCAAATCAGTAAGTGGGCGTTGGTTCTTGAGGAAAAGAAAACGCTCTTTCGCTTAGATTTAGGCGCACGTTGAGGCTCCAGGGTTGGTCGGGATCAGTTCAATAGCAGTGCTATTGGAGGAATTAGAAGGCAGTAAATGGGATGTAACAGGGCTTAGTGAAGTTAGGAGGCCAAAAGAAGCACATACAGTGCTAAACAGCGGGCACGTCCTGTGCTACCGGGGCTTAGCGGAGAGAAGAGAACTAGGAGTCGGATTCCTGATTAATAAGAATATAGCTGGTAACATACAGGAATTCTATAGCATTAACGAGAGGGTGGCAGGTCTTGTTGTGAAACTCAATAAGAGGTACAAAATGAAGATTGTACAGGTCTACGCCCCTATATCCAGTCATGATGACCAGGAAGTCGAAAGCTTCTACGAAGACGTGGAATCGGCGATGGGTAAAGTGAAAACTAAATACGCTATACTAATGGGCGACTTTAATGCCAAGGTAGGCAAGAAGCAGGCTGGAGACAAGGCAGTGGGGGAATATGGCATAGGCACTAGGAATAGCAGGGGAGAGTTATTAGTAGAGTTTGCGTAACAGAATAATATGAGGATAATGAATACCTTCTTCCGCAAGCGGGATAGCCGAAAGTGGACGTGGAGGAGCCCGAACGGCGAGACTAGAAATGAAATAGACCTCATACTCTGCGCTAACCCCGGCATCATACAAGATGTGGACGTGCTCGGCAAGGTGCGCTGCAGTGACCACAGGATGGTAAGAACTCGAATTAGCCTAGACCTGAGGAGGGAACGGAAGAAACTGGTACATAAGAAGCCGATTAATGAGTTAGCGGTAAGAGGGAAAATAGAGGAATTCCAGATCAAGCTACAGAACAGGTATTCGGCTTTAACTCAGGAAGAAGAACCTTAGTGTTGAAGCAATGAACGACAATCTTGTGGGCATCATTAAGGAGTGTGCAATGGAAGTCGGTGGTAACTCCGTTAGGCAGGATACCAGTAAACTATCGCAGGAGACGAAAGATCTGATCAAGAAACGCCAATGTATGAAAGCCTCTAACCCTACAGCTAGAATAGTACTGGCAGAGCTTTCGAAGTTAATCAACAAGCGTAAGACAGCTGACATAAGGAAGTATAATATGGATAGAATTGAACATGCTCGCAGGAACGGAGGAAGCCTAAAAACAGTGAAGAAGAAACTAGGAATTGACAAGAATCAGATGTATGCGTTAAGAGACAAAGCCGGCAATATCATTACTAATATGGATGAGATAGTTCAAGTGGCTGAGGAGTTCTATAGAGATTTATACAGTGCCAGTGGCACCCACGACGACAATGGAAGAGAAAATAGTCTAGAGGAATTCGAAATCCCAAAGGTAACGCCCGAAGAAGTAAAGAAAGCTTTGGGAGATATGCGAAGGGGGAAGGCAGCTGGGGAGGATCGGGTAACAGCAGATTTGTTGAAGGATGGTGGACAGATTGTTCTAGAGAAACTGGCCACCCTGTATACGCAATGCCTCATGACCTCGAGCGTACCGGAATCTTGGAAGAACGCTAACATAATCCTAATCCATAAGAAAGGGGACGCCAAAGACTTGCAAAATTATACACCGATCAGCTTACTGTCCGTTGCCTACAAACTGTTTACTAAGGTAATCGCAAATAGAATCAGGAACACCTTAGACTTCTGTCAAGCAAAGGACCAGGCAGGATTCCGTAAAGGCTACTCAACAATAGATCATATTCACACTATCAATCAGGTGATAGAGAAATGTGCGGAATATAACCAACCCTTATATATAGCTTTCATTGATTACGAGAAAGCGTTTGATTCTGTCGAAACCTCAGCAGTCATGGAGGCATTACGGAATCAGGGTGCGGACGAGCCGTATGTAAAAATACTGAAAGATATCTATAGCGCCTCCACAGCCACCGTAGTCCTCCATAAAGCAAGCAACAAAATCCAAATAAAGAAAGGCGCCAGGCAGGGAGATACGATCTCTCCAATGCTATTCACAGCGTGTTTACAGGAGGTATTCAGAGACCTGGATTGGGAAGAATTGGGGATAAAAGTTAATGGAGAATACCTTAGCAACTTGCGATTCGCTGATGATATCGCCTTGCTTAGTAACTCAGGGGACCAATTGCAATGCATGCTCACTGACCTGGAGAGGCAAAGCAGAAGAGTGGGTCTAAAAATTAATCTGCAGAAAACTAAAGTAATGTTTAATAGTCTCGGAAAAGAGCAGCAATTTACAATAGGCAGCGAGGCACTGGAAGTAGTAAGGGTGTACATCTACTTAGGACAGGTAGTGACTGTGGATCCGGATCATGAGACTGAAATAATCAGAAGAATAAGAATGGGCTGGGGTGCGTTTGGCAGGCATTCTCAGATCATGAACAGCAGGTTGCCATTATCCCTCAAGAGAAAAGTATGTAATAGCTGTGTCTTACCAGTACTCACCTACGGGGCAGAAACCTGGAGGCTTACGAAAAGGGTTCTACTCAAATTGAGGACGACGCAACGAGCTATGGAAAGAAGAATGATAGGTGTAACGTTAAGGGATAAGAAAAGAGCAGATTGGGTTAATGACATCTTAGTTGAAATCAAGAAAAAGAAATGGGCATGGGCAGGTCATGTAATGAGGAGGGAAGATAACCGATGGTCATTAAGGGTTACGGAGTGGATCCCAAGGGAAGGGAAGCGTAGCAGGGGGCGGCAGAAAGTTAGGTGGGCGGATGAGATTAAGAAGTTTGCAGGGACGGCATGGCCACAATTAGTACATGACCGGGGTTGTTGGAGAAGTATGGGAGAGGCCTTTGCCCTGCAGTGGGCGTAACCAGGCTGATGATGATGATGGTGATGATGATGATGACGATGATGATGATGATGACAGCATACGGCGCACGGCCGCGATGTTATCGCACTTGGACATTATGCGGAACCTCATGGCGTCGGTGACGCCGACGGCGGAAATTCGCCTAGAGTGTCCATATATAATTGATATCACAATAAAAACATAGAAGGCAGAAGCAACGTGCAATTTAGCTTGACCCTAAATACATTGTGGCCATCGTGCGTAGCAAGACAGACGTCAGCGCGTCAAAATTAGGACTAAATCTCGACGCATGTGGTTAGCGAAATCTTCAACGCTATACCATGCAGTTCGCCAGAGCTATACCAGCGACAGTCGAAGAATTGTATGCAGAGAACCTACGCACCGAGGTACGATATGCATTTTCATATCGCACAATTAGATAAAGCGGTAGAAGACTTCCTTTCAGCTATAAGTACGGAGAAAAGTACATTGGCGCAAGGCCTTCTGACGTAATGTGATTCGGTTTACGGCACATTATCCTGTTATTCCGCTCACTATATTGATATGATTCAAATTGGCAGTTGTATACACACGTTGTACTTCTCAGCTGTGTGACTTAGCACAAACCGTAAGGGAGTTATGCGACTTGTTCTCCCTGTAGGCATTTGTCATGGCTTTCCAGCGTATAATGCTAATAGGCTTGATGCAAGTTGGGATCTTAAGGGAGCTTAGTTGTTTTTCTGACATTTTATTTCCCCGACTTGGGCTGTATGAATCAGACTACAACGTCACTCAAATCCGGAGTGAGGAAGCCGTACTGCCCTAAACGATACAGCGACGGACGCAGGGAGCGCAACCGACGCGTCCAGTGCCTGCGAAGCTTCCATCGCGAAGCGTCGGCGTTCCCGGACAACACCTTCAGCAGCCACTACTCGGACTGGTTCTGCGACTTCGCCGCCGCGCCGCACCTTTACGCCGCGGCGTTCGGGCCGCCGGGCTCGGGTCGTCCGAGCCGCGCCCAGCAGGAGGAAAGGCTCGCGGGCATCGAGGAGCTCAGCGCCGAGCAGCTCTTCTTCGTGGGTCTCTGCTCGACGCTGTGCGCGAACCCGAAACCCGACAGCGGCCCTTCGCCAGCCGAGGCGAGGTGCAACGTGCCACTCATGCACATGCCCCAGTTCGAGAGCGCCTTCCAATGTGCCCCGGGGCTACCCATGACCCCGACCACGCGCTGCTCCTTCTGGTGACGCTTTCGCGGTGCTACAAAAGCCGCATGCGCGAATCGACGCTGTAGCGTCTAACGTCGCGCTTACTCAGTTGGTACGTTTGCATTCCACTTCCAGGGACTCTTCCGCTGCCCGAACGTATGGCGCTGCAACCGACTGTGCTGCTCTCGCCACGGTGCCAGCCGCACGAGACCGTGGCACACAAAATAGGATGTCGGCACGTGCCAAACGTTCTACATTACTGCGAGGCACCGTACCTTTTTCCTAAGCAATTTAGTCGTGCCTGCGATACTGTGATCCTTAAGCAAATGTTCGCTGAATTTTGTAATGAGCTTTCACCTTCGGTGTTGGGCGAAATTGAGTGCGGCATTATTTCGTGCTTTCCTATGCGCGAAAACTTCGTGAGCGCACATTCCCGACAATATCCAGCCCAGTTGGGTGTTTGCCATGGGGCTACAGTACTCAAATAGTGAAGTGTTACGCCAGAGACAATTCTGATATTGTGTTTTATGTAGCGCTTTAGTTTGTTCTATTGTGCAATAATATCGCGTTTCTAGGTTGGTGCTTGCCTTTACCTACCGTCAGTGGCGTAGCCAGAAATTTTGTTCGGGGGGGGCTACGCCACTGGCCCCATGTGGTGTGTATATATATATATATATATATATATATATATATATATATATATATATATATATATATATATATATATATATATATATATATATATATATATATGGGGCCAGTGGCGTAGCCAGAAATTTTGTTGTTGCATTTAAAAGCAAAAGTTTAATTCTAGTGACTACTGGTTTCAAATTTTTTATTTAGGTGGTCAATTATTTATTAAAAATTGGCCAAATCGAAAATTTTCTGAAAACGAAACTATCAAGTTTAAAACTCCGTGACTCAACAATGAAAAATGATATCACAATTCTGTGAATTGCATCTAATAGTACATCTACAGCGGACAAAATGGATATGTTACACATGAATCTCAAAAAAAAATTAGTATTGTGGAAATACGGCTTGTGCAGAACCCTTGTACACAACGTCACCAATTCACGTAAGATACAAATTGATATAGCAAACTTGTCCGCTTTGACTGTTATAATAGATGCCGTTTACAGAACCGCAATGTCTGTTATTCATGCATAGCTATTAGTTTGTAAACGTCGTGCTCCTATATTTTCAAGCTTTCGAATTTTTCAAAATATTTTAAACAACATTCAGGCCCTAAATCGAAGTTTTGTTTCCAACAGAACTAGGATTTAACTTTCTCTCTCGAATGCAACGAATTTCAATAAAAGCGATTCGCAGGATTATCTAAGAAAAGGGTTTCTGCGTTTTACAAGTATTCGAATAGGCCGCGTCGGATTGGGCCCGAGCTAAAGCTTCCTCTTAAACAATTTGTCAAGGGATCAAATCCATGAATAATAACTGCATTGTCATTGCCAAAGATGCTGCAAACGAATTCTTGAACGCTACGCACAGTCAAAGCAATAAAATATGTATTTTTTCATAAAAGAATATACTCGTATGTGCCAAAAATATTGCCCAAAATAACTGATATCAATGCATCCATATTTTTGTCTATTTAAGTAAAGAAAATATCACACGAACTTTAGAACTATATCAGTCCGAAACCAGGAAAGCAGTGCATGCCACTGATATGAAAAATTAAAAGGCAATGAACTGGACAAGTTGAGGACAAATATGTTGATGAAACTTTGTCATTCAAGAACCATGCTTACATTCTTGTACATATGCGATGGCCAGTGAAAAATCTCAATGACGCTGTAATTTGTTTTAATGTATTACGCAGAAGCAGATGCCACCGGTCGTGTATCGTGAGTAATTGCACCGAAATCAGTCGCAACAGAGGGCACGTATAAAAAGCAGGAATTCTGCAAGATATACGAGGGCAAGTCAAATGAATGTGAGCCAACAACGGGGTACTTCTTTTAAAAGTAGTCTTCATGAGAATTTAGACATTTGTCCCATTGACTAACGAGTCGCGTCATTCCCGTCTTATAAAACTCCTTGGGTTGCTGCTTCAAAAATCTGTATCTGGTTCCCTTGATCTGTTTTTTCAGTTGCCCCAAAATGTAGAAGTCGCAAGGTGACAGGTCTGAGCTGTATTGCGGATGCTGCAGCGTTTTCCACTTGAACTTTGCCAGTTTTGTATTAACCACATAAGCGACGTGGGGACAGGCATTGTCGTGGAACAAGATGACCCCATTCGTCAATTTTCCACGTTGTTCGTTCTTGATTGCGACACACTGCCGTTCTGGCGTTTCACAATATCGGAAACAATTGATAGCCTCTCAAGATTTAGCAAATTCTATCAGTAATAGACCCTGACGACCGAAAGAAAAGTCAACAACACCTTTCCAGCGGAAATGATGGCCTTTGCGTTCTTTGGGCGCGGTAAATTCGAATGTTTCCACTGTAAGCTTTGCCGTCGTGTTTCAGGCTCGTAGTAGTGGCACCAAGGTTCGTCCCCGATCACAATTAAAACATGAAGTCGTCATCCTCATTGTGATATCCGATCAGATGAGTCAAGGCAGCGCGAAACTTCTCCGTCTTCTCGCTATGGATCAAAATCTTGGGGATCCATTGCGCACCAAAGAGCCGATAACCGAGAAGCTCATGAATTAAGGCGTGAACCGAACCGTGACTGATGTTCAGACGGTCTGCCAGTTCATCGATGCTTATCCTCCGTTCTTGTTTCATCGGCTCATGAACCTTTGAAATTGTGTGGGGGGTGATTGCACGATGGTTTTGGCCCGGTCTTGGAATGTCTTTACAACGTCATTTCAACCGTTTGCTCCAACGCTTCACAGTGGTCAATGAAATGCCGTGTTCAACGTAAACGGCAGCCATACGGCGATTAATTTCTGTTTCGGAAACACCTTTAGCTGTCAAAAACTTCGCGACACCGAGCTGTTCAACTTTTGAAGTGTCCATTATGTGACGCAACCATATTCAACCCAGTGTATGAGAGCATTAAAGAACATTTATCTTCACACCTGCGTGTCACTTTTGTAAATGAGACATGCCGTTCTCCTACGCGCATGCCTCGCAGATAATGAACCGAACCATTATTGCGAGGTTAGGGTGGGCGCACTTTCATTTGACTCGCCCTCGTACATTAGAAATCCAAAGATACAATGGGATATACAAATGTGAAAATACGGCTTGATAAAGGACAAAAAAATGTCACCGGAAACATAGTTCACTGCATGTATACACAAAACATCGCAACAAGATATTTAAGTATACGTATAAGTCTCCAATGAGTCTATGTATGTAAGAAAAAGTAACTGTATGTAATGCGTCAAACAAGGCAAATAAACATGTTGCACATTCATAGATTCACAGAATCCTAGATTCCGCCCCCATTCCATCCACTCCCCCCGATGTATTGCGCGCGATGGAAGGCGGCGCGCTTGCTCCCCGCTTTTCTCCTTTGCGCACACAAGACTGAGCCACCATCGTCGGCTCAGCCATTCCACCTCCACCCCTACGCTTTCACTCACACATACAGCATGCAGCGCGTGGTCACGATTTTATCAGCCTTGGACTTTATACGAAACATGAGGGCGATGGCAGGAATGCGCCTGGAGGGTCCATATAATTGCTTTCGCAATAATATAATAAACGTATCCGGTAACTGAAGCGTCCCGTCACCCATTACGTTCCGCAAAAGAAATATCAAAATCGAACTTTCACCATGCGACAATTCGCTGCGCCGCAACAATGTATTTTTTTTTCTGTGGGGCGGAGGCACCGAAATGGAAAAAAAAACGCATAGGAAAGTATGTTGGCCAGAATCGAATGCCTACATCGGGCACCTAATGGGGCTACAGAATTAATACCGAAGAAAACATGAGACGATTGGCCCACTGAGAACCATACGCATATTGCTTAGTATCCTACACCGGCGAAACAAGACTTTCCGGAAAGGTTGCGCTCAAGGAACGCGGTGCAATCCTTCGAGTCCCCACAGTGATGGCGGCGAGCGACCATTGTTTTTTTTCTCGTCTGCTAGCCAGAAAGCTTCCAAAACTCTGTCAGGTGAAAATCCACTCGGCCAGAGCAAACCGAACGCCCACCGAAGTGCACCGCGCGGTGGTCGGGGCCATACGAGAAAAACATATGCGCTCTGGCTCGCTCTGGCAGCCCGCGGGTAGGGTAGCGAGAACAAAAAAAAATTGAAGAGGCTCAATGTGTTCTCGGCGAATAAAAGTCAAAGTAGAAAAAAAATAAATAAGAGCGTAGTTACTTTGGCTGGCTTTAGTGTCTTGACATGGTTGTTCTGGCGTAGGTTAAAAAAGTGTTAATATTTTTTTATGTGACATGACGGCACAAATGAACCACCCCAACACATCGTCTCATTGGACCTCGCTGCGTGCTTTGTCAACTCGTCTGCTAGTGTGTTGATTTGGCTTGTCTTGTTGTATGTTCCGATGTAAGACTTTAGAAAAGTCAATGTACCTTTGGCGTCAAATGTTTATAACAACATTAAACCCACAAAGTTCCGCAATTGAAAATTTAAAGCACAACTTTGGAAATGTCAATGCACGTTTCACATCAAGAGATTGTGAGATTTATACCCATAAAGTTTCGCAATTGATATCCATTCGCTCCATAGATTCCGTGGCCTCAGTGAGATGTCGCGGCGCACCCGCTCACCATCAAAGCGCCCTTGAAACATTGTGCTCGGATGGGACTGCTTGGCGTTATGTGACTGCCAGTGTATGGGCGTTGCCACGAAATCCAGCCCGAGTTCACAATCTTCGCGGTTAAATGTCTTTTCGAGCGTCAAAAAGACATTCTAGACAAAATCCAGAGTGATTTCCAGCGCCGGGGGTCGCTTTGGTCGGCGGTGCGTGGACAGCACGAAAAAATTTCGGGGGGGGCTGAAGCCCCATAAGCCCCCCCCCTGGCTACGCCCCTGCCTACCGTATAATAAATAGATGCCATTTGCGCGATGGCGCCACCGCCGTTCGCGCCCTGGAAAGCGAGCTTCGCTGCACAGACATACTTAGCGGGATGAAGCCCACACTGCGTAAACGAAATGGGTTTTTAATGACGCTATGCAATCTACGCATCGCGAGTGCATGGAATTCTCCTGGGGCAGTATTCTCGGGCGATCACTTTCGGCGATACTGTCAGTGTCGCGTAACTTAATACACGGCGCGTTGAATGATTCGACCGCTTTTGCTCAACCAACGTAGAATTCAAGTGATTGTCTGAGAATACGTCCCCTGGTTTTCCATCATACTTACGAAACTCCAACGAATCGGCACGTTAAGAAGCGTAGTTAGTGAATATTAACATCCAGCCGTAGCAGCGTAAATCGCTCAGCGAAATTCACTGAAATTGTATATACGTGACTCGTTTTCACAAACTGTTTTCCCACACCTTTCCAAATCCTTCATCTGTTGATCTTACCAGGCTACCGCTGCCGACATAGTCAAACTAAAGTTGGTACCACGGATCGTCAAGCTAAGCTCAATGTTGTGATCTGAAATATTTTCAAGAATGTATTTTAAACTGCAACATTAATTAGGGCGCATTAAGGTGGATGAAGGATGATTAAGGTGAATTACAGTAGGCTTTACAAGGCTTTCGTCTTCGCGTCTCTTATGCGACAGCTAAGTACACTATTGCAACGAGTTGGCGACGTGCTATGATCTTCTAAAGACGCGAAGAGGTTTTTCTGGTACCGGAATTGGAAACAGAGTGCGTTGCAGATATTTCGCATGGCGTCATTTTCACGCTGAAGAGTACTGCGCGGAAGCTATACCGCTGTGGTCGCCTACTGCTCTCGATCGCGCGTGCCTTGTACCTTTTCTTTGTGAACCAACGGAGAATTCAACTGAGTGAGTGAGTGACTCGCTCACTCATGCATGCCACTCACGTTGGTGTGGCATGCATGCGATCTAGCGGCCGGAAAACGCATCACACGATCGCAGCTTGGCGATTTGCTGAACGTTGGTGCCGATAGATCGCGTTTTCCGGTACCGCATTAACCAGTAAAGAAGCGTACCTGTATCGGGTCATTTTGTGCGTTCTCGACTGCGAACGTTGGCGCCGGGGCATTGCACTAAACAGAATCGTATCCACAAGGTTCTACTGTAGTGACAAATTTTTGGAAGAATAGCAAAAACGGTAGGTTGATTCCTTTCAATTATTAATGCAAATGGTACAATATACAAGCAAAACAGTAATATGATGCCAACTTTCAATTGATTTATTATTATAGTCGGGGGCGACCTTTGTTTTAGCCGACATGCTCAAGCCGACATGCGAGATGCACAGAGCATCTCAGACTGCATAGACAAGGGGGGAAACAAGAAAATAAAAAACACACACAAAAGCAATAAATCATACTCCTCCTATTCATATTAGACGATGAGCAAAACGAGAACAAGGTGAAAGCAGGAGACAATGTTTCGACAAGTGGACTTGTCTTCTTCAAGGCGACATGTGCTTCCCATGCTACAGTATATATAGGTGCGGTTCTTCTAAAGGGGAGAGGGCGTAAGGCGAGTAGGTGTGGCAACGAGCGAAGGTGTGCTAGCGTTTCGAATTGTGAATAAAGGAGTGCTGTGCACAAGGCCAGGGACCCGGCCGTCTGTCAATCACGTGTCAACGCCCGCGTGTCAGCCGGCGTGTCAATGGCGTGCACAGCAGCCCTCTATTACCCGTTTCAGTGGTGGTCGTAGGCTATGGTGTCTCTGAAAGAGATAATAGAAGGAGCGGCATATAGTGCTATTCATATAGTACTACTGGCAACACCATTTCGCTATCAATGATGCCCACAAACAGTTGCCTCGCAAATATTAGAAAACATTCTGCCACAACCCAAAGCAGTGTGCTGTGCAATTTTTTATCCTTAATAATAATAACTTCCACTAATTACTTCCTCAAGCTTTTCTCAAACACTAGAAATTTTCACCAAATATCTTCTTTTGGTCTACTGCCCAAGGGTTTCTATGCTGAGCATCTCCAGTACTTAAAAGTCAGACTGGGCCTGCCCCCCCCCCCCCCCCCCCTTCACGTTTTTTAAATAGGGGCTCGGCCCACCCTTGGCAGGTCAACTCTAGCACAGCAGCACCCATTAGACAAGTTCCGGAAGTTATTGAAGTTAATTTATTACCAGTAGTGCCTTCTGCGGGGCAATTAAAATTCTCACATCTTTCAAATAGATTTAATCGTGATTAATTGGTTGATTATGTGTATATATATATATATATATAAATGAGCATGTGTGTGTGTGCACGTGCTATACTGGTCACCACCCTATGAGGGCCCCCTCTTCAGCCTAAATTGTTGCACTCCAGCACTGAACATCTCGACTGATAGGTGGCGTGCCTGAGATAATTGAACAGAATGCCCTGGAATGTAACAGCTCAAGCTCTAAAGTGCTGAAAACAATGTTTGCTGAAAACAATGTTTGTGAGCATGCTGGAAATTCATGAACTGAACTTAACTATATCCTATGGAGGGGTACTACAAACATTAAGCTTTGTTACTGTATAATAATGGTATTCCACTAAATACATCCTTCGTTTTGTGTTTGAGCAAAAGTATAATCAATATGCACTCTTTGTGTCACTACACCTGCTAATGTAGCTGCAGATCTCACAATAAACTATAATGTAGCATTGTCGATAGTCCTACACAAAACGAGGGAGATAATTAATATTCCTGTGTCGTCTGAGCGGTGTTTTTTTTTTTTTAATCACTCCCCATACTTAAGCAGCTGGCGGAACAGTGAAGAGAGCTTCAAGGATTAAAAATTTTTATTTGTGCTGCAAATTTCTCGTACTGCTATAAAATGCTTGTTTAATGACATGAGTCAATGCAGTGCAAATGCATTACATATTCCATTTATGATGTTCAACTAATAGAGGTTGTGCTCATAGTGGAAAATCCTAAGTGCAACAAACATAAGATTTCGAATCACCCCATTACACACCATTGAATTTCTAATTTGAACACCTCTTAGCTCCTGAGGCGTTATTCATATATGCTTTGGACATATAAGACACTTGGTACAGGCTTCTGTTTCTTCAGTCTGATAGTGTCACAGCCATCTCTAAACTGTAGTGTTGGTTGTCTAATGATTCCCTGCACAATTGAGCATGTTGCCAGGCATTGGTTCCTTGGCCACCAGTGACTACTGCTTTCAAACACACAAACTTTGCTTTCTTCAGTGATGTCACAGAATGTACTCCATTGGCTGAAACAAACAAGATACGGATCAGTCAAAACAGTGAATAAAATTGATGTAAGGTCTGCACTGCCTAAGAGTATAAAAACAGCTGCACATTGGTGCTTAATCTAATCTCCTTTATATACCCCTGTGCCTGCTACATAGGCGTAGAGATTTCATCTCCTTTTAGATGCCCCTAATGTAGTGAAGGACCCCTATACAAGAACTATACAAGAATATAGGCAATGGGAGCCCTCACTGCAACTGTCACAAAACAAGTGCAGTAGCAGATGACAAAGTTTGTTGGCACTCCTGTTCCACTGTATTTTCTCAGGTAGGACACACAACCCCGATTTCTGGGGTTAATGTTTTTTTTATGTTCTGCCAAAGATTTGATTTTGAATGCATGGCTTTCGATGTCAGTTTACATGGTCACCAAATGTTTTAAGGTTGCTGGAATATCTAAAACCATGGATTGCACTAAGGCTGACCATATCTCAGAGAGTGCCGATGAGGTAAGGGTACTAGTAAACTCCAGTGATGACTGGAGCAACATGGAGAGCGGGTGTGTCAAAGAGTGAAGCAGACTTGTGTGCTGAATCTTAAATATATGTGTGTTTAGGATGCAACCACTGTTTGTATTATTCAGCACATTGTTAATCACACTGTCCACACGTTTAGCATATAGTAGTAAGCCCAACTTGTATAGGAGCTGCACCTCACCAATTTTTTTTTTTCTTTAAGTGCAGGTCTTACGCAAGCAAACATAGTATTAGCTGATGTGAAGAGAATTGGCAGGCCACTGATGCCAAAAATGTTGCCCAATAGGTTATATTTCAAATTCCACCACTGCTCTTCTTTAGCTTCTGCACTTACTTCCAGAAGTGAGTTCAAGTTGTAAAGATCAGTGGCAACCCTGTATTGTTGCACACCCTGCTGCAGCACTAACCAGCTCAACCATGCAGTGGTACTATTCGTGTTTACTAGACAGCCTAGCAGGCATAGATATATGTAGAGAATACAGTGGCTTGACAGTCCAAAAATAATATACTCTGCAACACATGTATGATGATGCTCTTTTCATTTTCTGGGCTTTGAGGTACAGATCATATGTAGAATGTTGAAACAGCATTACTGGTCCGTCTCATGCTACGAAGGCACTTTCTCCAACTGAACCACAGATTCAACCAGTTGCGGTTAGCTTAGTGAAAATATGTTTGTTCATATTGCGCAGTGAGGTTTGCCTTGTGTATAGTGTCACTTGATAAAAACGTATCTTTTACCTCAAGTAGCCAACAAGGTAGGCAAGCCACCAAGCCACCAAAATGTGGCTCTGCAGGAGCCACATTTTGTAACGATCCATTTCGTTTTCTCATACTTCTTTTCCCATCATCTGCCGCACGGCTGCTGATGAAATGCAATGGTGACAATAATACTGAATGTTTATTGATGCATAATGTGAATATTAAGTAACCACAGCCAAATCCCATGGCTTCAAAAGCCAGAGCTAAGTAAGCAGACATTTCTGTGCCAAGAGCCAATAAATAGCACAGGCCTGCACATAAAACCCATTAACAGTGCAGCAATGCGGAGTGGTCATTCCCAGTGACAACCTAGCCAAAGAACAACAAGTAAAGGGATGAAAAGAACTGGCAGATTCGCCGAAGGGGTGACACACAGAAAACGGCAGCAAGGTTTAGTGTTCTGCTCGAGCTCCTAGAAGCTCTGTTCTAGCAATATGCGGGGGCGACATGCTGGCACGACGCAGCACACTTCTATACAGCAGCAGCATATCACAACGCTGCCATGATACGGAATGCTGGCAGTGGCATTACAGGCACCACACCTTGATGGTGCTCAAGATGAGACGGACGGAAAACCATCAGCATTTGTAAGCACCCAATGGGACAATTGGAAATGTTTAGCTTAATGTTTGCTGTCTGTTCGACTCGGGCCAGCGCATGCACCACAATGTCGTAGTCCCACAGCTAATCAGCAGCAATGATAGTGTGTGTGCTGACACCAGCAGTGAAAGGCAGAACACAGCCCCGTTTCTCATGCGGAGCTGAATGAGTGAAGCATGATGATGGTTTTGGCTAGGCTGTCTTTGCAGCCAGATGTGCTGCGCGTTGCTTGCATCTCTGGACAACTTCTAAACCTCTGCACACGTGAGGTACATGTACTATTGATACCTTCATAGAACAGCAGTAACAATAGCGCTGCCAAAAATGCGCCTTCGAGTGTCCTTTAATTGCTATGACAATAAAAAGAAAAAAGACATTAATACGGAACATTGCGGTAAGGCCACCGGATTGTTTTGTACACTTTCACTGTGTTGCGAGTTGGCCACATGTTATGCGTACAGGGAGGGGTTTACTCCCTTATGCGTACGGGTGGGAACCACTTGGGTTTTCTTGGTGTTTCTGAGGGGTCAGAAGCTCCACGTGGTGTCAGATGATGAGTCACCATGGAGGCACGGTGCAGATGCGGAGAATGGATTCGGAGATCGCTTGAGTTCGGATTCCGCCGACGGTCCTAATTGTTCCACACAGACAAACCTCGAGTGGGATTGCTGTACGTAGTGCTGTGGCACCGGTTCCCGAGTCCTTCGCTAACCAGAGATGCAACCAAGGCTTAGAATGGCCTAGTTCATGGGGCGGGGGTCCACTCTCCTACATGTCCAGGCTGCAACCAATTGGACTTTCTTTAGATTTTTAAATGCTGAGATAAGCCTGCGTGGTGTTGAGTGACGACTCACAGCACATGCCATAGAAGTATGGCATGTGAAGATTGCATTCGGAGAACGTCATCTTTTAAACACTGAGTTCAGGTGCTGCCGACGGTCATAATTTTTTTCTACGCAGACAAACCTTCAGTGGGACTACGGTACACGGTATTGTGGCACTAGCTCCCAAGTCCCTTGCTTGCCATAAACGCTGCCGAGGTTTGAGATAGCCTGGCAATAAGTTGTGCGTGCCTGGTGCATTTCGCTGAGACTGTACCAACTATGTGGAAATAGGAAAGGGAAACATAGTTGCAGAAAGAAACATAACAGTTTTGTTTTCCAATACAGTTACATTTAAGAGTAAGCCCATCCCTCTCGGTTGTGGCCTACCAAACTTTTAACGCTCACTGGCAATTGCATCTGTGGGACAGGATAATGGCCCTACCGCCTTTTTTAATTGTCTGTTTGAGCTATATTAATCTACACAATATCCTGTACCTCAGTCTGGGCTGAAATCAGGATATATAATAGATCAGTTAGAAGTTAGATCAGCATATAATAGATCAGTTAGAGGGAGTCTGGCTGTAATCAGATTTGCTGATGGATCAGCGAGGCACTATGCAGTAGTCTGGGCTCTAACAGTCATTGAGACAATCGAAGAGTGAGACACTGCTTGCTCTATCATTCAATATGTAATTCATTTGCATTACCTGCAATGTATTTACATGTAAATGTTTAGCCATCTGGTCTGCACTGCTTCTTGTCTGCATTTGATCATCGCTGCCAATCATCACATGAGACTTCACATTCCAACGAAGAATGAAGAAGCAAGAAGAATCGAGACCAGAACGTTATTCTTGCTAAATTCAATAAGTGCCTCTCTCTCTCTTTACTACTTCATGCCTGCCAACTACCGCATGATAAGCCACACCACTGCTCAGTTTCCTGGGTTTTATTTGTTGTTGTTGTTGTTTCAAAATGTACTATTTCAAAGTCTACACTGATAATTACGAGATCATCACCGACTTAGATTTCGCAAGTGTTAGTACGCACAAGCTACACCTGCACGCAAATACTATATTTGCTGCTGCCTCTGAAATAACATTTGTCTCAGGATTTTCAGGAAATAGGCTGTAAAAAAAGATAAGATGCGACTTATCTAGGCAAGTTGGACACCAGCAGGTGAGAAATTAGGGCGATGGAAACCATGTGACAATTACGGCACGACAATGTAGTTTTTCAATTTCTATATGTGAATCTGCAGTGCTCGCTGGTCCCTCTGAATATCACCACCTGAATTTTTCTTACTTCGGGCTCAGCATGGCCCCAGACACAAGTACTGTTGCATTCGGTATGGAGGCTACATAAGAATCCTGACTTCAGATGGACAGTAATGCACATATTGGTTGGTGCAGTGCGGCGAATGTGTGCAGCAACCGATACTGCACTAGCTATAGCCATTTTCCATTTTGCACAAAGCAGTACTTAATTTTTCTTTAAGAAGCTATAGGCTCACTAACAATGAGTGATGATTATCAGATGTCTCAGCCACTACAAAATACACTGAAGATTGACTCACAAATAATCAGAATGCAACGAACTGTGCTTCGTAAAATAATGGTGAGTTATTAACTATGGATGCAATCTAGAAGGAAATTCATGCAAGACTCATTTACAGTAAGAGACCTGACTTTGGAAAGCTTTTGTGTGTCAGCTTATAAAGTGAATGCCTTGCACACACCTTGTCATTAAACTATCGGCAGTGTCCAGGCAAAACAACAAACTGGTAATACTTACAGCCCTCAATGGGAATGTTTTCCTCATCTGTGGACACTGACCAGTTGACTGATCCATTCTCATACGTTGTTCCCACACATGTCAAGTCTAGCCTTTCCACTGTCCTTCCAGGCAAGAGCTCAAGCCTCCAAGACAGCGACCCTTCTGGAGAGCCCTCCTGCCTTGCCAAGTAGCTCATCTTCCAGTCTTGTTCTACCTTGCAAACAGCACAACATCACTTGTCAAAAGAGAAACCTCCAGCACAGAAATATCTGTTTAATTGTGGGGTTTTACGTACCAAAAACCATATGGTTATGAGGCATGCCATAGTGGAGGACTTTGGATTAATTTTTTATGCTTTTTAACAAGCACCCAAAGGACACTGGCATTTTTGCACTTTGCCCCCATCAAAATGCAGCAACCGTGGCCAGTATACGATTCCACACCCTCAGGCTTGGATGCGCAACACCAAAGTCACTACACCACCACAACGGGTACAACAGAAACAAACTTCTTGTTTCTTGTTACCAAAGGAAGCTTGCCCGAAGGTCACAACAGTTAGAAACAGCTTCCCATGTGCTGCTACATGCAGTGCGGATTACAACACAAGAGACCTCTAGCAGCAAAATAGAATCTTCAATGTGATGATGAGATGTTTGTTCATTGCTAATTTTTCAATGATATTAGTACTCACAAATAAAATTAAGTTGTTCTAGCAAGCTGTCATTTTGACTGCATGAGTTAAATTTAAACATGATCATTCAGGAAGTCAAAATAAATTCAATAAAAACCATTTGTCAGGAAACAGTCCGAAAACCACAGCAATTAGATTGTCGCATTCGAGGCATTTCTCTTCAGTCAACTGAAGGATATTTCCAGATTTCAAATTCGCAGGGACTTGTGTGAGCTGGTCACTATCTTAGATTCAAAAGTTTCAATACATCTGCAGTACATGCTTTTAACTGGTTTGTCTTTTTCTGCATGCGAAAGAGCACCCATAGACACCTCGGGCCATTCTTCACTCCTATTGCTACCCAACCACCACTCTACCACAGGAGCTAACCCTGACACTGTCGCCACTGCTGGCGGCTTACATAAAGCACATTAATAAATTCAATCAAGTGACCTAAGCGCCACAACTTAGGAGCCAGCTTGATTCAAAAGAGAAAACTTCTATTACAAGTCAATAATAAAAGTTTTTTTTTTTCCCCCTTCTGCCTAATCAAGCTGCTGCTATGCACCACCACCGCTCGGTACATTATCTTCTTGCACCTCGCCCATCTAGGCACCAGCACGCACTTGCCTATCCCAGCTGCTGCGACTCGGAAACCGAAGCGACCATTGCTATATTTGTTAACTCAAACTCAGGCAGAGCTGCAGAGCATTGGGAGACTCCAACAACTAGAGTACCCCCAGTAACCAAGCAGTACACTTCACTTTGTGCATAGCTGAAGAGTTCCCTTTAAGACATAACACTGCAGAAAAAGCAACTAAACGTTCTTGAATTTGGTTCTTGAATAGCGATTTTGAAATAAGCACGCCCTGACGTGATGAGACTCATTCATGCCATACACACCAATGAATTGTTTCAATGAAAGCTTTCACCAGAAGCTATGTGTGGTAATCACCCATCAACATAGCAATCGAGCAAATTGCACAACAGTTCATGGTGTGCTGAGAGCCACAAAAACAAAGCCGAGACTACCCTTGCCAAATTCGAAACAGAATGGGACCACATTACCAAAGTGGCAGCAGTGCCCCACTCAGTCTATCCACACAGGGACCTATGCCTGTCAATGACACAAGGAGTCATTGACCGACAGGGGAAGGAGGCTATGTACGCCACCTAGCTTTATCTAGTCCCATCCAAGCACACCCAGGTTGTGCCGGCTGCACAGAGACTTGGGTGAAAGTATCTGGTAAGCCAAACCTAGGCAGAGCCGCAGAGCTTTGGGAGCGCCAATAACTAAAGCAACCAAAGCACCGCAGCCGCCAAGCAATACGCTCCCATGCATAGCTGAATAAGGAGTTTTCTAAGGGATATAACAACATGCATTAAACTTCCTGTCACTTTACATTGATGCAAATGCCTGCTAATGCCAATGCAAAAGGCATTCAAAGGTAAGCAGCAGCACCAATACAAGGAAGCATGCTACATCAGCAAACTGCAAACATGCAGCACTAGTAAAGAATTCAACTTAAATGGATCAAAACATTCCTCCATTTTATTATAACTATTCTTACTCTACACATGAAAGAAACCCTGGACTTTCAACAGATCACCAGTTAGGAATAACCCCTAAAAACAGCTGGACAACACATTGAGTACAAGTCTGGAAGGACAAGGAACTTTGACAATAGGCATTACCATAAGTTCACTACAATTCAACTCTGAAGTTCAATCCTCATCAAGAAATGACCCAGCATCTCCAAGTGATAATTTAGTGGCCCACACATAGTTACCAAGAATGGCCAGCATGGAATTCTCAAGTCAGTCTACAATGAGACTCCTCGGAAGACAATTGAAGCTAGCTCCATTGGGGACAATGTCCTGTGCTATCCCAGAAAGGCTTGAATCACAGGCTCCAGATAATTTTGAGTGCCACGAGGACAAAAACAAAGAGGGGGACATGCTGGAAGTGAAGAGTTTGAGAGCTATAATAAAAATTGAGGAAAGTTCTGGTCTGTCTTTGTTAATTCTTTATAATGCTCAAGTTTCACTCCCACTCTGCTCTGCATTAAAAATGGACAAGTCCACATTTGATTCCTGCTACAATATTTACATGTCTTTAACTGGTAGCACATACAACAGTGCTTTCACATTCATTAGGTGCAATTTTCAGCTTTTTGCCAGCACAAAGCCCCTTAGTTACAACTGGGGCTTAGCATTTTCAATTTAAGCTGAAGGAAAAAGAATGAAAAAAGGGATTTCATTTTTTTCCTTCAGGAATTCACTTTTTATTTAAAGGGCTCAGTGAAAGCAAATTTACCAGAGAGCTCATACGGCAATCAGGCAATGGAAGGAGCCTGATGACATCAAGGTCACATGCCAGCCTGCCACCAAAACGTTAACTTTTTTTTTACATTATTTGCATTATTTAATGTTACAGTTTTTTGTTATCTTTTTGTGCTTCTGCAACAGCTCACAAGAATTAGTCATATGTACCTATAGATAGTCATTTTTTTCCTGTATAATGTTCTTGAGCTCTATACCCACATGCTGGGAATAAAATCCCATTTTAATTTGTGCTCAAATTTCAGACACGCTCGCACTAATTCCCACATAGTCACTTCACCATATTGCATTGTGCTCTTGCTAGACTGTCTCTCTAAAACTTTGCAATTTTGTAGTATTGAAGAGCAGGATCTGCAGATATGCAGCACACTTCAGCATCAACAAAGTATGGGAGCCATATATTCTAACAAAATTTTAAAATATAACTAAATTATAACTAAATTCTACACGAAAATATTATCAATAGAAAAATGCGGGGAAAATCCTACAGGAAGAATTATTTTTTTAAAAATGAAGGTTTTGGTAGATATAAAAACTAAAAATATGTTGAACTATACAAAAATTGAAACTCAAAATGCATAACCACCGCTATAATCAATACCACACTAGACCATTCATACACACAGCAAGATGGCAACTGATCTTAGAACTAAACAGCAAGAAAACAATTAAAAGAGGCAGCACATGTGATGCTTATGGCTTTTAGTACATTATACTTTTGATACTGTTTAGTCTCAAGACTTTCATTTTCAATGACCCAAAGAAATTTGGGCCATTGAAACCTAAGGCTTCTTTTTTAGTTTTACAGACAACTTTTGTGTCATATGTGAACCATAGGTAAACATTTCATTTGCTTTGCATTATATGCATAACATGACTGTAGCCAGATAACATGCACAGATCTGTCTCCTATGATGATGCTTTCAAAAGAAAGCGAGTTCCGTGCCAAACTTCATTATTCCTCGTTCAACGTTCCTGCTCTAAACCAGCAAATGATGCTTGCTGCCTGTTATTCAGTGTTGGCTAAAGACATTTACCAAGAAGCCTCGTGCTCGATACCGAAACTCTGCAAGAAAAAGAAATTTCTGGTATATTGCCTGTAGGCAGCACTCATAAATAAAGGGTTAAGAAAGTAGATGGCTGCGCCAAACCTCAACTGAAGCTGTCACTGCACTTAATTTACAATGCATAGCATTTGCTGAACAAAAATTTTCTAACAAGGCTTTTCCAGCTACTATACAAACACACTGGAGCGATGACATGTTTCTCGAGTATCTCGCTTGTCATAGGAATCGGCTGAGAACATTATGAAGTGCACTTTCTTCCATCAAGAAATGGTAGTGTTCTCTACTCAGTAAATTTGAAGAAGAGCTTCAAGCCGAGGTCCATCTTTGAATAATGGGGTATATCAGCATCGATGAGGTATATCAGCATCTACATACTCTGTATGCAACACATGGTTTTAGTTTAGTTGTACTTCTTGGATAACAGACCCCTTATTGTTAGGTGGCTCAAAATAAACATTAAATGAACGTTGAGGCCACCGGCATCAACCACACACATGTAAGAGAAGTGTAAATTACAAATTGACCACAGTGATTCAACTAATTCTAATGTGACTGCACTGAAGCATCTCTAACCTTCCGAAACATCTTCTCGATACTGAAGGCTCCTTTTGCCCAGCCCGAAATCTGTTTCATTTCCACACCATCCTCCCAGATGGAGTACTTGTCCATTGCTGACGAGTACTTGAAAATAATGTTTCTGCACTTGCAGCTGATTGGCTTGTATGAAAAGGGCACCCAATTTCCAAGCTCTCCCCTCTGTTGCCGCCATGCCAAAGCCCCCGACAACCTTCCCTGCAATTCATTCTCAGTTGCTTTCCTTGCTGTCAGGAACTCTGCCAGTTCCAGCACTCTTCTCAGCACTAACTCTTCCTTGCATTTCTGTGTGTATTGCTCTTGACATTGCCGGGTCAGTGCAAGCATTAGGTGAATGAGTTCCGTTTCTGAGTAAGTTGTGCGCCTCGATCGAACGGCTTCAAAGTTTGACGTGTAGCGCCAAGTGACGTCCTGTACTTCATCCTTGGAGAAGGCAAGAATGTAGGAGAGCTTCTTTCCCCAACCAGCCTCATAAACGAGGGGCGTGTCGCAGAGAGCTTCGCATGGGTCACAGTGAAGCCAACGCTGTTGGCTGTCAGAGTAGACTTCAGTCCAAACGTGATCAGTCCAGTCGAGCACATACCGAGCATCAAAAGCCAGCGACCTGGCAAAAAATGTAAAGCAGTTGGCCCATTCTCCACAGCGCCCCCTCCGTGTTTCCAGCAGCTTAGCAGGGTGGTTAAACCGAGGAAACCTTTCGTGGGTCCCACATTTTGAACAGGCATGTAGTTCCACACGCGACGCCCCACCGGCTATTTCATCAGCAGTAGGTTCTCCAGCTCCAGCATTTGTTGTGATGCCACCACAATGGCTGCACTTTAGTGTATCCACCCAAGCAAAGAAAGACTCCTTGAACCAATGCAACAGCTCCATTAATAAAAAGTCTCTGAACCCTGGGTCGCGATTCTCTTTCGCAGGGGTATTGCGAGATGAGTAGTTAAGCATCGTCAGCTGTGCTCGGCGTGTAAGATCTGAAACGGGTATGCATGCCAACGCTTTCTCTTGTAGGTCACGCCTCTCGTATATTTGCACCCGTGAGAGATTTGTTTTGATCTTGGGGTACATGTCTTCGCCAACCTCCATGACGAGTGCCTCCTGAAAACAAAACAATGCGATCAGCATACGTTAACCCACAGCCTACATCGTATGTGACACGTACGGTTCTGCCCACTAAACATGACATACACGTCACCACAACTATTCAATATCTGAAGAAAGCATCCACGTATCTGTATGAGAGCACAACTTTGAACCCAAAGAACATTAAAAGCAAAACTCTGCCACTTGATCGGACCGATGATAAGCGTCTACACCAGCGAAATTGTGTAAAATCGTTCACAGGCGGGTATTTTGAGCGACAATCGGGTACAACATACCAGGTAGCACTGGCGTTCCGGTCGAATACGCAAGCAGCACTTTTAAATTATGCAGGCAAAAGAAAAAAAACGCTGCAAGAGCAAAAAAGTCCAGTGCCTCTGAACGCAAACAGCATCCCAACTCAAATTTATATTTTTGGTTTAGCGTTGCAAATGCGCTAAGGGCGGATATTTTATTGCGTAAAATGACGTTCGCATCACCTTTCGTTGAAACTGAACATTGTTACGCCATACTTGCCAGTTTTATGCAGGTTTTCTTCTCAAAAAGGACTGTTGTAGCGGCTCAGCCAGTAATTGTAAGCAGCTTCTAAATCACAAACAATTTAGGTAATTCACCACTCGCTCAGACTCGCTGATCTCTCTTTACAGTTGTTCCGACTTCGTATTTTGCCTTTTTTTTATGTACTAAAACCGGCAACTATTTGTGACACAATATTATATCTGTATCGTAAAACAATAATTTGTGGTATATATATTATGTTTACATTTTAGTTTGATTTTACGCAACAAACTGGAATTTATACGAGACTAGCGGAGGCTTTATCATTATGTTCTCGCGTCCGGCCGGTGGGTTTCCGGTGTAGTTGTTCGGGGTGTTGTGTGGAGTTTATATTCGCCGGTTAAGATGATATTATTGGAAATCAACAACAGAATAATAGACGAAACATTACGGCTCAAGTTCAAAAATGCCCAGTCAGCGTGAGTACCTTGATCTTGACTCTTCGAGCATTCAATTCACTTCTATCTGAACGCGGCAGGGCACTTCGCCGATCGTCCATTGCTGATAAGAGTTTAAAAGTGCAGTGTTTTAATCATTCACAACTACTGCTGCAGTTTCAAGTAGTTTTCTACGTCATGTGACAGGTGTTCGTCACTCTGTTACTGACTAGTGACTTTTTTATTCCAATCAATAACGTTGCACCTGACAATGACAGCATGCACCTGTGCGCTTCCTGCCCTACCCACTTAGCGACGTGAATCATTTGCTTTCTTTAAATTGTGTCACGTTGTTGCGAAACCTCCTGCGATCGTTTCTCGCCAAAGTTTCGGTCATTGTTTCGTTTTACCTTTGCCTGTAAGATAGTTGCTCGACTGCTTCGGTCACAAATTAGCACTAAGGAAAAAGTTAAGCGCGCAGCGAAACAAAATATCTGGTATGATCGGAAGTTCGCCTGCATTCTAACGTTGTGGCGAGCACGCCAGGTTACTACGCTCAGCAACTTGTTGATCACCACCAGCACCAAGCGAAGTGCGACGCGAGAACTGTCGCACTAGGCGCGAGCGTGCTGGTTAAAGAAAAAAGGCAGACACCTTACCGAGTGTTCAACGAGAACAGTTCAGAGTGTTGAACTGCTGTTGCAAAACACGTCGGACAGATAGCGATTTGCTTCACACCGCACGATAATGGTTCATTTAAGTGGCACATTTTGAACATGATGTCCTGAAAGTTATCTGCACCCCCCACCCATCTTACTCAGTTTCATAAATCCATTCTTCCGTTTAATTTGTTTGATAATGCCAAAAACTAACAGTGCTGACACGAAATAATAGAATAGATTATCTTTCCGTTGAGAATATTCATCTGTTGCAAATACACAAAGTTTCTGATCTTGTCATCCACAGAAATTAAAGTGTGTAAAAAAAAGTGTATCTGTCTCTTTGTGCCATTGTTACTTAAGTCCACTTTTACAAGGTCATAATTGCTTTTAGAATTTTCGACGGTTGTTTGAATGTTTAGTCAGCCACAAGCTCATTCAGACGCGAAGGCAGCCGCTGGTAGGTCACACTGCCGGTGTCAGCAGTCGAATAAATTACAAACGCAGTCAAGCGTGTCAACTCCTTGGGCGTATCTTAAACTGATGACTCAGCAGGCCGATCGCTCCCCCAATGGTGGAGAAAGAGAGGCCTGCTTAAGGGCATTCTGCATAATCGTGATTACCACATTACGTAATGAGTTCTTGTGCTTTCTTTCTGTTAATGCTGCCTTCTGCAGTCTGAACAAAATTTCTACTGTACACAACAACTATGTCCCACTGACTGATTGTAGCAAAACTTCTTCTTTAACTGTGTAGTGCGATATGAGTAGAGGTTTGATAGCAGGAATAAATGTATTTCACCAGTACCTATTTCCTTGGTTTCTTATTTCTTTTTCTCATGTAAAGACAGTGTGCTTGAATCATTAGGCAGAAATTAATTTACTTGAGTAAATGTACTCTTCCCACTTTACTGCTTCTAATATGTTGTCTTCTCTATACTCCAGCAACAAGCCAGAGGCTGTCGATGTCAAAATTGCCGACTTCGATGGAGTTCTGTACCATATATCCAACCCAAATGGTGACAAGACAAAGATAAGGGTGAGTTGCTGCACCGTTTTGTCTCGTACAAGTCTAGGCAGTTTCTGAACAACAGTATTTTCCATGTAAGTTTTGTCAGCCGAAAATTTTTTGTACAATATTTGTGTTGAGAGCATGCTAATAGGTTTCTGAGGATAGTGTAAGATACTATCAAAATCAAGCTTAAAAATATATATATATATATTTTACCTTTCATGTGCCATGATGCCTCACATCATTTTTCATGCATATGGGTCATGTTTGGTGAAAGAGGGCATCAAGAGAAAAAGAGAAAATGAAATGTTATTGAAGGAACAAGCATGATGCAGCTGTCTCACATTGAGTGGACGCCTCAGCGATGCCACTGGGAAAGGAAATCATCAAAAGAAAAGCACATTTGGAATGCAGCTGCTTTGGTACTTTATCTAGTTCCTTGAGATAAACAGTATGTTCTGTGCAATCCATAAGAAAAAAATATTTACATAAAAATATACATCATATTGCTCAAAGCACTTCAATTGATTAAGCTGATGTCACATCCACACTGTTGCTATTTCTAGAATTTCATTGCACTTTACTGCATTGATTTTTCTTATGCCCTGAACAACTTTTTATCAAAGTTGAGCATTGCATTTGAAGTTAAAATAGATTATTTAAAAAATAATTTACCACAAAAAGTACTTCAGTGTGTCCAAAAGAAATATAGTCATTGGCAATCAAAGGTCACGTACGTCACCGTGGCGCGCAGCTCAAATTTGATTTTGAATGTTCAAGAAGACGCCACTACTTCCTATTTTGTGGCTACGGCGTGCCAAACAGCTAAGCATGGTTGTCCTGAGCGAGCTGCAATGCACTCAGCCAGCAGACTCGTCACGGCAGCCCCAGTATCTACGCCTCACACTGGGTTTTTAAAACACATCAGAGAACCCTCACTGCTCAAGTTCATCCGTAATTTTTCGCTGCAACATTTTCGTAGCTTTGGAAATTATATACCATTTTCACCCTATAAAAACCAGCTTTCCTATTTTGTCATTAACTCTACTTTACATGCCACAAAGAATGCAGCTCCTTATTACAAATAAGTACAATTACTTTGCCTCACTAATTATATATACCATAAGTAAATCTGAAAGTGCTAAATACAGCTGTATTCATGAATATGTGATAGTGGGTGTGCATTTCGAAAGCCCCCCTACTATAACTCCAAAGTCAGACAGTGCAGAAACAAAGATATAAAGACAAATTCTTATGCTGTTGGATTTCAAGACCCGAATCTATACCCTGTCTGCCAATAGAAACATCTTTCCTTATTTATATTCAGGTGCTGTAAATTTAGAAATGTACGCCTGCCAAACTTCCTAACATTAGAACAAATACGTAGCCTAAAAGGTAAGCTTGCTTGCCAGTAGACAAAACTCATTCTTTCTCCTAACAAGGTACATGTTGCCCTCATCCTATTCTGTGCCACCGAAATAATCACGTTTGTAATTTCTCTGTCACAGAGATATAAATGTTATTCTGTCTTTCACAGGTCAGCATTTCATTGAAATTCTACAAGGAACTCCAAGAACATGGTGCAGATGAGGTAACAGATAATCTCATTGCATGCGGATTTGTTACTCTAATTTTGTCGCATTATGACTACAGGGCTTTGTATCTTGTTTATTGGTGTATGATAGCCTCATTGGTAACATATCTGGCTAAAAGCAATACGCTTAGCATCACAGATATGTTCGCCAAGCAACTGCAAGTGTGAACGAATATTTCTGCAAGCTTACTCTGTATACTTAAAGGGACCCTGAAACGCTTTTGTCGATTTTCTACAAACGCACTGAGTCGTTAGAGTAGGTCCTTCTGATCATTAATCGACACATTTAAGTGCCGCGCGTATAGCGTATAATTTATTATAAGGTTTTAAAAATGCACATCGCTGCCGATCGCAGCGCACTGCTCAGCGGAATTTTAAGCCGCCCCTACCCATATGACCGAAATCAGCCATACGACGTCAGTGGGGCGAGCTATCCGATTGGCTGACAAGGGCGCATGATCGATAATTTTTCCAACTTTATAGTAAACAAATGATCTTCGTAATAGTTGGAGTGTTAGTTAATTTGTTTTTATGAAAAGAAAGTAACATAAAGAGAATGCACAAGAATAATCTTATGTACACTTAAGCACTTCCGGCACACAGCAAGTGTCGTCTGCTTGTGTTACAACGTGCTCCATTTTGACGAGAGCTCCGCGGTCAGAGTCGGCCTCAGTCTTTTCGCGAGCACTATGATTCGACTTTGTTGCCTTGTGGACTGCAAACGTAGCGATTGGCAATGTGTCAAGCTGCGACATCGTGTCCCTCTGCAAGGCAGCGTACGAGCGAACTGGCTGCTGCGCATCGGACTGCCGCTATCCTATCAGCACCAGGATTTGCACGTTTGTGGTCGTCACTTTACACCGGAAGATTACTAACGCAATAGCGTTTCGCGAGTCCGGTATTAGGGCCAACGCAAGCGCAAGGGGACTGAGTCTGGCCGTTTAACTGTGCCGTAACAGGATGAGCCGTGAGATGAGCAGAAGGGCAAATGTGAATGGTCTGCATGGTGTGGCCACCTGGTGGCACAAAGCTCAACCATACACAGTAGCAGCAACGAACTGTATTCTTCTTTGATGCTGGTGTGTATTTTTCGCTGGACTGTAATCATCAACACGTTGTTTTTATAAATGTTTAAAATTTTTTACACTTGGCTAGTGCAATATTAGCGTTTTGTTTGGCTGGTTAAGCGCTGCGCCAACAAGTGTATGGACAGTGCAGACCGGTCAGGCCGCTCACGTACGTCTACGCTAAAGTTCCGTCATCAGCTTGAGTTTATGCCTCCAGTCATTTGCCGAAATGACCAGCTTGCCTGTGGTTACCGGAATACAAAACACGTTCGGCACTACAACAGAATGCTCGCAACGCACGCTGCTTCGATGGCTCTCGCTTGGGGTCGACGGCCAAGCGGCTAGCGGAGAGGTCTCGCGCCGGCGGGGGCGGGCTCCAAAACAACAGGAAGTGGATGTTGTGACGTCGCATCGTGACGCTGAACCAGTGAAGGCGGAGCTTAGCCCTGCTCGCTCGGCGAACGAGTTGAGGAGGAAAAGCATGGCTAGGGAGGAGGGTAACTTCTAATCGCTTGTAGCTCCATTAATACATAACGCTTCACTTAAATTGTGGTGCGAATGTTCTACTTAAGCTGTACCCTACGCGTCTACAAAATTTGTCCGAGCCGTTTCAGGGGCCCTTTAAAAAGGGCTTAGAGCTTATGTAGATGTGTAATCAAGGTGATTTTGTTTAGCCTACATTTGTCATTTGGCATGGTAACTTTGCAGGTGGGAGGTTTATTGTTGTTCATTAAGTCATTCAGTATACTTTCATATATGGTATAGGTACGGCACTGTGTCTATTCAGTTACAAGCCAACCATTCAGAAAGAGACCTTCTCATAGAAGCATGCTGCAACTGCCCATTCTCTGTTTGTACTAAGATAAATTGTTCGGTTATGGATAGCACAGGCGTAAAGAGGAAGCGCCCTGATAGTTCAGTGGCAGGTAGTGCACTCTGGTTTGTCTGCTGAAGTTCATGTTTCAGTCTTGCATGTGTAAATCCAAAGGCTGTGTTCATCGCCCCACAGACAAGGACATCTCATGTACTATCATGACAGAATGAAACTTGGAACAGCAGAGCACATGTCTTTCGGCACATGCTGCACTTACTAACCATACCAATTGCAACCTGCTGCACATGCATAGTTAAGGGTTTTGCATCCTGCTGTTATCTTGTCAACCATTGCGCACCTTATCAGTATTTCACTATCATGCCTGCAGAGTGGTACAGGTTTTTGCTTTCCTGCAGAGCTCGTTAGTAGGTGCAAGGGGGCTGTTTTTGCTAGTCACTCAAGACGGTCCATCCACCAACGAGCACTGCGGCAAAGTAGAGGCTTTTAGCACTCTGTAGGCATGATATAAAAACACTAACAAGGTGAGCGATAGTTGCAAAGATCACAGCTTAACGTGAAGCTGCAAACCCTGTAATTTAACAGTTCACGTACAGTAGCTTATTGTGGGCGCAGTGAGACAGCCAAGCACGTACTGATAGAAAAGTGCTCTGCTATTTGCTGTTCATTCTATCATCTTAGTATCTCACAAATAAACAGCAGGTACGTGGGTAGAAAGAAGTAAAGGGAGAACCAGAAGACTGAAATGGCTAGCGCATGTGTACATGTTGCCTTTGAGATCCCTCTGCTGATAAGTTCTTAGGTTGTGGTTGACTGTACTGTGTTGATATTTCTAACAAACGGGAGAAAGCACTGATGAGCAAGTTCATTGGATAATTTAAGATAATAATGCATTCTATAGTTCAAAATTTACTGTTGAGCAGCGTGCAGTGCTTCTTTTGTCACTATTCTTCAATTATGTTGTAAAGTACTATGAATATCCATCTGGAGCCTTCTTCTTTCTTTTCTACTACTAGCTCTTGAAACGAGAATATGGTCCCTTGCTGACGACAACTGAAGATGGTATGTATTGCTCCTGCTGTCTCTGCATGGTTTTTCTCAGTTTTAGACTTCACCCCAACACATGTGCATTACTCATTGTGGGACTTTCAGTTGCACTTTGTGACTTGTTATACCCAGCTCTGCTTCAATAGGCAGACGCATCTGTTTGTGAAACCTTTGTATATCCTTGTAACGTTAGTAACCACAGGTCATCAGAATGAAGAGAAATTTCTCAGACTCAATAGTTGCCAAGGTCACTAGACTTGCTACGACTCAAGCTCACCATCATCAGGCCCTGCCAAACTTTTGTGGACATAGCAGGCAGGCTCACTTATACTCATGGTTTCACTAGCTATGTACCACCTAGAACAGCAGCATGTTCTTAAGGTATATAAATGAAAGGGCATAAATGCACATGCTCACCATAGAGAAACATTAACACACCAAGGGTGTGATCTTGTACGCGTTCCAAAATAGAACGGAGGCGGTTCGTTCCACCGAGCCAAATACGGTTCGTCACTTTGAACCGTGCCGAACGCCATGGCGTCAATTGGGACGTGATATCTGCTGTCAATCATGCCGTGTCGTCTGCTATCGGACGAACGGAACGGAACATACCGCCTATTTCGTGACGTAAAGTACGAACCGCCTCCGTTCTATTTTAAAACGCGTACAAGATCGCACCCCAAGTGTAAAGAGCACATTCAGTGCGAACGAGTGTATAAACATGTAGAAGACCTTTGCCGAAATTCACATTTCACTTTAAAAATTCCAGCACAAGTTACTGTAAAACTAGCAGCTTATATTTATAAAATTTGATTTGATTGACAAAATTTTTTATTCTTGTATCTTCACTTGGGCTTACTCATTCTAACAGACACCACTCTTTGTACAGTCGGACTGTCTTGATAGTGCATGCACTAAGCCTAAAATGTAGTCTTATTAACCCTAATACAACTACAATTACATTTCGTTCAAACTTACTGGACCTGTTCAGACTCGGACCTGCACCCTCTCCTACTTGGTTCAATTCACTTGAACTCATGGTTGGCTGCAGCTTCAAATGAGTATGCTCATGCGTGAGTTTGTCGACTTACATTGTTGACAAAAGTTTACAGGGTGTGGGATTTCAGAACATGCTCGACCTTTATGAAGGCCACACGCATTGTAGTTGCAGTCTGCACTAGTATTTGTGACGAAACACAGTCGACAACCACAATCTTTTTAACAGGCTGCATGCCCAAAATGCTAAGGAAGTACACTTTTCTGCATAACTCTCTCACACTCCACAAACTTAGACAAAAATAGCGCGTCCTTAGTGCTTTTGTGTTGGGCACACTGTGAAAATATGGTACCTATAGCGTGAAATGCATGTGCTGCAAAGGCACCAGTCGCTTCATATGCCCTCATTCTCAGATTGCAGCAGAAAACACATGGCTCTAAATTTAAGTTTCAGTGCTCATTTTAACACTTGGTATTCTGTGTCATGTACGTCATAGGCGGCATCTGCTACCAAGTAACATTGTTTTGTATGAGTTCACATATGTGTTGAAACCATATAAGTTTGTTGGGCCATCTTATTGGGTCGCACTATATATTCACTGTGGCATTGCAACTAGAAACCTCTTTCCTACTGATGCGTATCACAAGTTTGTACACATTAAAGTTTGATACAGCATTAGTGTATTGAATCGCATGGGAGCTTCGTTGTCCCACTTTGCAACTTCATTTGGCAGTCATTAAGAGGAATGTGTTTGTCAAGCAGTCTGTTGCGTTTTTGACTTTCTCAGTGTGGCAAGTGGGGTGCTTATGGCATTCTGCTGCCTCTATAGCTTGGCTATAGCAGAGCTATCTCTTCATTTTCTTGTTGCTGTCAGGTGGCAGAAAGAGTGGCAGAAGGCTTTGAAGGAATAAACTCCTCAGTCCTGCACCATCAGTCACTTTGTTGCTAAGGTGCTTTCAGGGTTTGAGTAAGAATGGAGTTCTGGGTGGGTTGGAACAGATTCGTGATTTGCACCGCAAAAAAGACAAAGACAAGGAAAAAAAGTAGGGACAACAAAAGGGCTGCATGCAGGTATGGAATAATGACTTTTCCGCACTTTTCCGAAGCAGTGGCAGAAATGTCAGGGTTCCTTCGTGTGTCAGCTATCGGTGCTCCTGTCATCCCTACTTTTTCTTTGCCTTCGTCTCTTTTTGTGCCGTAAATCATGAATCTGCAGGGCTTCTTGTATAAAATGAACAGTAGCACACTGCACACTAACCCTTTCCATGCCACGCTGTTGTCCCAAATTCTGACCAGATTACTTTTAAGACCCCAGTTGCCAACATACTTTACCTCCACAAAAAACATAAATTTGCTTCTGCCTGTGCATTCCTATGAATTGTGTGCTGCCATCTACCAAAAGTATGACTAAGCTTTGAAACAAAACTAGACTTGCCAATGGCATTGCTAGAAAATGCAAAATACCGCTGATGAGCTGAGCTCGTCCTTGGTAGTCTTTACCAGAAATGCATGGAAGAACCCAGCTCATCCAAGGCATGAAAGGGGTTAATATCTTTATAAATCTTTGCAGCGCTCTTCATATATAGTTGAAGCTCTGCAAAGACCAGTGCATAACCACATGCAAATCAGATAATTTATGGCATCATTTTTACTTTGCACTGCGTGATGTTCTCTACAAAACTTCGTAAAAGTAAGCCCTCTGACTTTTTCACGTGGTGACTTAGTCCTTTTTACTTCCTGTATAGGTTACAATGTATCGCTATTGTTTGACCTGGAAAACCTTCCTGAGAACACAGAGGAGATTGCACGCAAGGCCAGCCACCTCAAGAGGAACTGCTTTGCGTCTGTCTTCGAGAAGTACTTTGACTTCCAGGAGCGTGGCGAAATTGGAGACAAGAGGGCTGTTATTCCCTACAGGGACGATGAAACCATGTAGGCACCTTTTTGTTGATTTCATTTGGTTAAGCCTGTGTATGGTATAAAGATAGCCTATAGCAGAGCACACTGGAATCGCTTCATTGAAATCAAAGAGCACAGTCTGAGGCCCTGGTTCATTGACTTGAATGGTTGACCTGTGTGTCCCAAAGCTACAGCTCGGATGCAGCTGTGAGGAATACCATAATGGATGGCCCCAGATGAATTCCAACTGATTCTTTAACATATACTGAAGTTTTACCGCATCACATTAGTACAGTCTGTTTTCATCAGTGTGTGGCCACTGCAGCAAGGAATCAAACCTGCCACTTCATGCTTAGCAACAAAGCATAATAGCAGCCGAGCCAAATATTTAATAGAAAAGCATAGAATTGATCCTGAAGCATTCTTCGTACTTTGGTTCACAAGCAAACAAATGAGTTGGGCCAATAGTAAAAAAATAAAGGTCTCTTAGGACAGTTTTCAAGCACACTAAGCAAGCTTGCCGAGTTGTTGAATTACGTCTTCATAAATGTCTGAGCGACATATCACTCCTCTGCACAAACCGGAGCACCTACAATTTAACTCAAAATCGTTCTTGCCTCCTTGACTAGATAGTACAAGCCCCTTGTCTTGATTCATCAGCTTTGGTAAACCTAAGAGAATTAGTGGCTTCTATGGGTGAGGCTTGTCGGTGTTCTGAATGGCATCAAATGCGCAATATTAAAAGAACTATAGAAAACAAAAAGCAGGAGCAAGTGGACCATGTAAATGCAGCAAGCTGTTTCCTTAGATAGGCTGTCACCGGTTGAAGTATGCGAGAAGGAAAGTAATAAACACAAAAAGACCGCATTAATTTGCCGTTAGGTGAAGTATTACAAGCATTTATGTGTGCTGCTGAAGCTGCTCATCTTCAGCACAGCAATGACAAAACAGTCAAACCCTCGTGGGCAACTAAAGACATTTTATTGTTGATAGCTCATTTAAAATTGCTTTCAAGAAATTCTTGCAGAGGGAGAGTCGTAAAGCTTTGTCATTTTATGTGCGAAACAGCTTGTAGTTTTGTTGGGGCTCCTTTAATGGCCTTTGATGTGTCTCACAAAAGTCTGCATAAACAGAGTTGCAGGAGAACGTGCTCTTTCTGGAGTGTCCAGCTTTCAGTTTTGAAGCAAGGCCTTATAAGTCTTGAATCATGCAAGTTTTGCCAAGTGTTGAGGTAAAATATTCTCATAGATCTGCATTTGGAAGAAGCTACATTTTGAACACCATCCCTTTTGTGATCGATAACAATTTCATGCTCGCCTGTCTTGTTCGGCCACTTGTGTGCCTGCTACTGTGTGCTACTGACCTACTAGGCATTCTACTGCCTAGCATGAAGACACAGCTTCAGTTTTCAGTCAGCGCAGCCACATTGTGATGCAGGCAGATAGCAATAACATCTGGACATCAAAATTGCAGTGCATCTTGTAGAATATTGTGTGGTTTTTGTAGTAAAGCGAGTGACAATAACACACGCAGTAGGCGCAAGCCAAAGGGTGGTTTATTGCAGATAGCGTGGCTTCTTTTATGAAGTGCGCGTTTAGTCACCCATGCACACTTCATGCAATGAACGGGCTTCCGATGACACGACACAGCACTTCCTTTACCTTGGAAGCCTAGTCTATCGGGAGGTCTTCTTGTGCGCATAGAATGATGCCAGGGAAGTCCCGAGACGGTCTGTTCCCTTGAGGTTGCCTCATTGGGAGACCGGGCTGTACTAAGCGATACGTCCGATGGTGGTTCGCTGTCTTCTCCTGCTGAGGTTTGGTCACGCTGGGAGGCTTGGTCATCTGAGGGTCTATCACTTTGCGAGGTGTGGTGATCTGAAGGCTGAGTTGTGCTGAGTTCCTGTTTTAACTCTGCCATTGCGTTCGAAGGCGCACTTGGTCCACGTGACGGCACTGCACTTCTCCTGCGGCGTCCACCATAACCAAGCGCCTACCTCTTGTTGACGTCACTGTGCTGGGTAACCATCTCTGGCTGGCTTGATTGTACTGTCACGCCCAAACAGGTGCTCCCTGAGGAAGCAGCTGCGGCGTCGGTGCCGGGGGTGTGCTCACCGTGGAATTCCATGGTGCCACCTCCTCCTCTGGAAAACGTGCACTTAAAACGGGTCCTTGGTTGAAAACCAAGCAATATCTTGGCGGGTGATTTCCCTTCTCGAGTCAGCGTCGTCCTGTAACGCAGCAAGGACTTGTTAATCCGAATGAGTAGACTTCCAGTTTTTTGTTGATTCCCTCCTTAATGGTGTGCACAGCGTGCTCCGCCAATCCGTTTGACTGAGGGTAATATGGAGCGCAGTTAACATGACGCACCTGGTTATCACTGAAGAATCTTTCAGACACTGCACTGTTAAATTGTGGCCCGTTGTCGAAAATGGCTGTGTGTGGCAGGCCAAAACACTCGAAGATCCCCGCAGAACTTTCGCTGTGGTTTCTGCACTTGCTGTTTTAAGGGGTACTGCCTCCATCCATTTTGTTTCCGCATCCGCTACCACCAAGATCATGTGACCTTCAACCGAACCTGCATACTCGACATGCAGGCGAGATTAACGTTCGTTGGTCTTCGGCCAGCTTAAGGAGACCTGTGCCGCGATCCAATCCGGGATACCAAAACATTGTGCACGCCAGGGGCTTCATTGCCATCATGCCTGGATGGGTCTCGTGAAGTTCCTGCAGAATAATTGACTGCACATCCTCAGCCAAAACAACACGATGACCCCAGTAGATTAGTCCATTACTCACAGTAAGTTAATCTCTGTGGGTGAAGTAAGGCTGAAAACACTATTGCTCCAGTCTCAGTTGATTTGGCCAGCTCCGCAAAATCCATGTCATCACTTGTCGGAGAAGGACGTCATCGCTGGTGCTGTCTGCCAACTGCTGTGCACAAAGAGAAAAATCTCTCAAGGCTTGCACATTTAGCACATCTTCTACGGGACCATCTTCACCGGGCTGTCCACGTTCTGGCAAAGGCAAGCGGCTCAAAGCGTCGGCGTTCATGTCCGACGGTGCTTTCCGATAGTCTTTGTCGTACTGATACGCCGATAAAAGTAGTGCCCTCCGCTGTATCCTAGCCACCGCCATTTGCAGAATGGGTTTGTCGCAGGGGACAGTCCCGTCAATAACTTATGATCTGTTATCAAAGAAAATTTATTACCAATAAGATAGTCTCGAAATCTTGTCACACTGAAAACTAGTGCGAGCATTTCCTTTTCCACTTGAGAGTAATTTCGCTCTGCCGGCGTTAAGGTTCTTGAGCGAAAGGCTATCGGATAATCTTCACCATTGATACAATGAAACAGTACTGCGCCCAAGCCGACCGGTGATGCATTGCACTCCACTTGAAGGGGATTTTGCGGGTCACAGTGCACAAGAAATTTAGCTTTACACAAGACTGTCTTTACTTCTTGATACGCTCTGTCTTGAGACGACCCCCATTTCTGTTGCATCCCCTTTGCCAGCAAGCCATATAAAAGAGCCAGCGTAGTTGACAAGTTGGGCAAGTATCTCGCGTAATATGTAACCAAGCCCAAGAAAGATTTCAGCTGGCTTACCAGTGTTGGCTTTAGTGTGGCTAGCACAGCCTCAAGGTTGTCCTGCAGAGGATGAAAACCTTTAGCATCGATGCAATGCCCAAGAAACGACACGTGTGCTTTCCTAAAGTGGCATTTCACTTCGTTCAACTTCAAGTTGTGTTCACGCGACCGCTGAAGCACCTGCTGCTGTACAGAGGTGTCGTTTTCGTTTTCTGCCACAGTGATGTCGTCGAGGTAAACTTGAACATTCGGCAAGCCTTGCAAAACCAATTCCATGCGTCACTATAACACGGCAGGGGCTGAAGCAATCCTGAATGCCAGGTGATTGTAGCAGTAAAGATCTCAGTGTGTGCTGAGTACCGCCGTCTTTCTGGCTTCTGCATCCAGCGTATTGAAAACTTCGCCTCCAGAAAGAACCGCGAACATGTCTTCAAATCTAGGCAAGGGATACTACTCCAAGTGTGACGAGGGGTTGACGGTTAACTTGAAGTCGCCACACAACCATATATCTCCGTTCTTCTTTACCACCGGAACCACTGGAGTTGCCCATTCCGAAACACTTACCGGTGAAAGCACTCCGTCTTGTGCAAGACGGTTGATATCGACTGAAAGTTTGGAGCGCATAGCATAAGGCACTGTTTGCGCTTTACAAAACGTGGGCAGGCTTCCTGCTTGAGGTGCAGTTTCACAGGTGCGCCCTTGCAACAACCAAGCTTGTTCTCAGAAAGATCCAAAAATTCCTCAAGCAGAGGATTCACCTTGCCATTTACACTTGAGGAGTTTCCAGCGTCATAAAAGGACACACCCACCATGCGGACTAGTTCTCTTGTGTTCCGACCACAAAGCAGTGGTCCGTGACATCCGACAACTATTAGAGTGATCGTTACAACAGTTGAAACCGATTGCACCGGCATTGTTACCTGACCGACGACCGGTAGTGGCCCCAGGAAGAGCATGTTAAATGGAGCGACTTCCTTTCCTGTACCAGCCACCACTTGCGGTGCTTTTGAAATATGCTGTTTGGTATGACACTGACCAGAGAACCCGTGTCTATAATCATTTATTGTTTTCAACCCTGCCAGGTCAAGTCTTCCTCGATGGGCTTCCATGTAGCTCCATCGGCAGAGCTGTGAGCGACAAGAGCGAGCAGCATCTCTTCTTCGCTCTCACCTGCTCTCTGCTCTATGGAAAATGTTGTGGCCTTATGGGAACGTCCCTTGCTGCAAACCTTTGCCATATGCCCTTTAGTGCCAGGCACTTTGTGTTTCGACGACAACACGTACGTCTCACGTGGGCACTGCCGCATCGATCACATGAATGATCTTTGGAGTGTTCCTCCACATCGTCCAGGGCCACCGTCCTTGCTGCAACTGTACAACGGTTATGCTGGTTACCGAAGTCTCCGGGAACCCTTCCCGTGTGTCTCGGATGTCGTCTAGCGCTTTCTCCGGAGCTCCGGCGAATTATTCTGTCTCCTCAAAAGTTAACTTCTTGCACTTGAGTAGGCAGCGACAGTGCAACACTGTGCAGTCTCGCAGCATCTGGTGCAGTGAATTGCCAAAGTTACAACTCTCCGCCAGTCTCCGGACGTCAGTGATGTATTCCCGAACGCTCTCGCCATCCCTTTGCTTGTGCATGAAGAACTAGAAAGTTGCTGCTATTTCATTAACTTGAGGATTGTAATGTTCCTCCATGTATTCAACAACTGCATCATAAGTTTGGTTGTTGACCAGCACAGTTGAAAGGCGCCCTTGCAACACGCGGACGACTGTATCGCTCAACGGAGACACCAGCAGAGCTCGCCATTTTGTAGTGTCGGTAATGCCATTGCCCTCAAAATAAGCTTTCAGGAGTATCCTGTACGTGCTCCAGTTGCTCATTGTCTCGTCGAAAACTGGTGGGCATGATGCCATCCTTCAATTCGGTCTGCTGCAGACCATGCTCCCATCAGTCCCACCTTCGTCGCCACTGTAGTAATGCGAGTGACAGCAACACACGCAGTAGGCGCATCTGTTCGCACATGCGCACTTCGTGCATTGTACAGGCTTCTGATGACGCGACATGGCAGTTTTCTTCCTGGATGATAACCCCTGCTTGTCATGGTATGTTTATTTATTCACAGTGTCCTGAAGGCATTGGCTTCTGACCTGTAGCTCTATGCTTGTTGAAATTACTGCACAGTAAGAGAAAGCTTTGCGCACACTGTCTGAAAAATAACTCGTAATTGCTTGCACCATCTCTAAGTAGTGTGTGATAAATTGCTTAATCCTCCCACTTTTCCATGTTGCAGGAAACATTGGACTGACGAACAGATTTGTGAAATAGGTTAGGCAGCATGAGTGAAGAGATATTTACATTTACTCAGAGAAACATACTGAGCAAAATCTCTATTCGCAGACGAGAATTGCTTAAGGGAATTCATGCTAAGCGATACTGTATTGTGCATTTATACTTATCTCACAATCTACTTACAGTGCAGGAAACGCTGTGAGGCATGCAAAGGTATTGGATAGTCCACAACAGAGTGTAGTTGCGTGCCTCAGCATCAAGTATATATATTGGGTGGTGAAGTGACAAGACAATATTAATCTAAACATTCGGTCGCTTCAAAGAAAACTTCGCCAAATTTAGCTTCCCAACCGCATCCAGTTTTGTCTTATCAAAACTGTAGAACTGGGGTTCAGCATATATGGTTGTATCAAGAAAGCAAAGACATCCTTCTTGTTAAAATACATGATTAAATAAATCCATGTTAAAAACGTTAGAAGTATTTTTGGTAGCTCTTTCTGCTATATGTCATTTAAAAAAGCAAATATTCAGAAACCTTATAAAAGGGGATCATGCTAGGTTTCGTACTAATAAAAGGGCTCACGTACTGGAAAAGTGTAAGAAAAACTGGTCTAGCCTGTGTGTCTGGTTCCACGCTCGATGGCCGATGAGGTCTACGAGTGCGAACGTGTTTGCAGCGAGCTTCCCATGATAGCTTGTCACCAGTCACTCTGCCAGCCAGACTGCTTAGACCACCGAACTTAATCAGCGCTGCTTCGTTGTGAGATGGCAACCAAAGTTTCGGTGTTCTGCTGGTCAACATGGCAGCAGCTTTTCATGGCCACCATATCCAACTCATCATGCACACGGTTCATGCCTGAAATACTGCAGAATCTTAAATTTCTGTTGTTGTGGTTATACCATATTTACTCGCATAATGATCGCACCCCTGAATTTTGTCGTCCAACTTCTATTCTTCTTTTCTTTCCCGTGTAATGATGGCACCCCGAACTTGTCGCAGCGATATGTCATGTGCCAAGTCTAGCTAATGATGATCGTGCTTACCATCTGTCGAATGCTGTCGATTGCTGCGCAAACGACTCTTCGAAACATACCAAGCAGTCTGCAGGCACCAAGCATTCTTAAGCAGATGCCCCATTCCATTCCTTTCATCACTTTCCACACTTCCATGAAAAAAAAGCTACAAACAAACTTGCCTTGGCTTTATTATTCATAGGCTTTATAATGGTTGTGGCCAACAACAACAAAAGAGGCACTTTTCTATTCTTCTCGTCTGCACTCATGGGCACGCAACTAATCGCGAGCGGCAACATTGGCCACATTTACACTGATACGTTAGAAGTGTACCCTATTCATACGCTGATGCTTGTAACACAGCTAAGATATTCGCCCACCCTTATCGGAAATGTGCCGTATTAGGATAGTAGTGAAGACAAATAAATGCTGCAGTTTCCGCAGTATGCCCGCCATGTGTTTCTATGTCACTGGCAGCTAAGCGCGCCCATCTCTGTTTCTGTCCCCTCAAAGTGGACATGGATACGTTATTGTCGCAGACTTGTTGATATTAACGATATTCTTCATTACTGATACAGAAGAAACTGTTTCAATGCGCATAATTTACTCACGAGAAGAAAATAATCTCGTTCACCACAAATGTGGGATGAAAAAAATATATTTTCGCGGGAAATTTAACGCACATAATGATCGCACCCCTGAATTTGCGTCAATTCTTCTACAAAAAAGTTTGATCGTTATGCAAGTACATACGGTACATTGATGCTTGGGGTAGGTGCCAGTGCTGCAGAAAGTCTGAATAATCATGCATGTCCGAAAAATCAAGCATCTGAAAAATCGGTCAGTGATTATATTTCACACTTCTTGCTCATGTGCAAAACATTGCCTCACTACTATAACCAATAATGTGTCAGATCCCGCATTCTCGATTTCATTATAGCAGGAGAACACTATTGAGCTAAATCATGACCAAGCAAATTTTGTATTTACTTCATTATATCCAATAATTTGTTATATCTGTGTTCAATATAGCTTTTAAAAAAGGAGGCTATAGTCTAGTAAACCGAAGTATACAGAGCGGTGTAGAAGTGTGCTGTTTTGTTTTGCAGTCCTGAGCCAATCACTTTCCGCCTCTCGCAATACTCTTAGTATTGTGTTGTAGTCTTCATGCTGATTCTAGAATAATGTGCACAGCTGCATTGTTCAGCTATAAATCTTCAAATTCCTAGACTGCGCTGCAGCATTTAACTTGTTCCGCACTGTTGTACATTGTGCCAACCTGCCGTAATATGTAACAGAGCAGAATGTACTTGCTTTTCTTTCATTCCCATTCTAGAGCAGAGAATCTGCCACCGTTTCGCATTATCTATGTTCCATTTCATACTTGGTAGGCAAAGCTGCGGAAGCTGCGTAAATAATGATCATCATCTTCATCAACTACCTATATTTAATTCCACTGCAGAATGAAGGCTTCTCCCTCCGATCTCCAATTACCCCTGTGCTGCGCCAACCGATTGCAAGTTGCACCTGCAAATTTCTTGATTTCATCACCCCGCCTAGTCTTCTGCCATCCTCGACTGCATTTCCCTTCTCTTGGTGCCTATTCAGCAACCCTAATGGTCCACCAGTTAACTAACTTACGCATTACATGACCTGCCCAGCTCTATTTCTTTCTCTTAATGCCAATTAGAATATCGGCTATGTTCATTTGCTCTCTGATCCACACCGCTCTCTTCCTCTTTCCTTACATTACGCTTATCATTCTTTGTTCCATCGCTCTTTGTGTGGTCCTTAACTTGTTTTCGAGCCTCTTTGTCAGTCTCCAAGTTTCTGTCACATATGTTAGCATCAATAGAATGCGTTGATTGTACACCTTTCTTTTTAGTGATAATGGTAAGCTTCCCGTAAGGATCTGAGTATGTCAGCCGTATGCGCTCCAACCCATTTTTTTTCTAGAGGCTGACTGGCAATCTTGAAATCTTGTTCCCTTGTCAGGCTATTAATCATTATCTTTGTTTTCTGCATATTAATCTTCAACCCCACTCTTACACTCTCTCTGTTAAGGTCCTCAATCATTTGTTGTAACTCGTACTCAATGTTGCTGAATAGTACAATAAACTATAATAAACTATAAACTAAAACTATTTTTCCAACAACAAAACACTTGTTGTATTGGCACACATGGAACATTCGCTGATTGTGACTTTTGTTTCAATAATCCCTCGCCTACATTTTAATTTATCTTTGTTGGAGCTCAATACACTGCGCTTTCAAGGTAGAGGGGGGGGAATGTCCAGAGTCATTGCAATGAGCTGACACCTGACTGTCCCTGTAACACACAATGTTTTGATTAAGCTCTCTCAGCCAGTAATTTATGCAGCAGCCTGCCTGTCTAATGTATTTTTACCCATGGGACAGAGGTACACTGTATACTACTCCTTTTAGCAGTGTCCTCATACTGCGTAAATTACGAACTCAGCCAAGAAACAGGGCTCTTAAGCTTCCTGTGTTTTTGCCGATTGAAGCGTTAATTTTAAGGAGCAAGAGTAACCACTGTTTGAACATACTGTGCAGTATACCCAAGGTATTTGAGGAGATACTGATGTCTTCAATAGTAGCAATATTTCAGACAAAATTAGTTATCCTTGGTTCAAGTGTTTTACATTTTTTTTTATTGCTGCTTCCTAAGACTGTTTGATAAAGCCTTCTGAATCTTCAATAATTGACCTAATTTGGCTTTGATTATGATTGTATACTCGGATGAGATGGGGCATGTAGATGCTGGCTAGTCCTTCCATAGCAGCAACCTTTGGCAAGTTTCCAGCTCTGTGTGGCTATGTTCTAGTCTCCTTCTCTGTGACACCACCTGTGCACAGTGGCGTGGTACTTTTAATTGCAGTTAAACCTTGATATAACAAACTCTGTAATATCAGCAATTTCCTTTGTTAAATGAATTTTGTTTTTGTATTGAAATTCAACCTTTTATGCAAGTAAGTACCATCTCTGATTGATTTTTTTCTACACAGAAGAGTCCGCAAAATTTTTCAAATGATCAGGCAATTGGAAAATGCAAATATGACTGAGAAAAAAATTAATTTCGTTGAATTTGAGAGTCTACAACAAAAGACAAAGTTTCATGCCATGTTGACAATATCTTCCCATCTGTGGTACAAAGCGAAGCCAGCCACCCTTTTGCGTCCACTCCACTCTTGCAGCTAGCTAATAGTGTCACCCACAGTAAGACGACACTATCGTGAAAAACACCTGCAGCGAGGAGCAGGTGTTTGAGCTGCCGTTAGCCTCTTGCATTGGCCCCTCTTCGAAACTCAAGATCACACAACCTCCGGTACTAAACACACAGAAAGACGGCACACATGGTGGCACACCATCTCGGCACGCCCACTCTTTGCACACATGACAGGTTACCACTAAATCAAGGTGCGTGTGCTGTGTACGCGCTCAGCCACGCTGAGAGCCACAGGCACACTGAAAAAGGACACGCATGTCAGTCGGCCCTTCACAAAGGCCATCATTGGCTTTTCGGGCTTTTCACTCATGGTGGCCTCTACCTGCTGGAGAAATCTGACTACCTTAGTGATGTCTTATCACTGGCAATGCTTTATTCTCATTGTCATGGATGAGAATATGCCTCGAGCTCTCATCATGCCTCAAAAACAAATGATTTTGCCTCATTCAAGAAGGTAGTGACCTCCTAATCACTGTGGCAGGTGGGCAATGTGATGACGACTGCTTGTGGTTTCATTTCTTGTGTCAGACTGCAAGCTGCTACCCTGGAATAAATGTGCTACTATATAAATAGCAGGTGGGTTGGAGAAGACAAAGTTAAAGACCTGACTGACCAAATGAAAGTGTGAATGTCTGTGGCGATTCAAAGCTGTGTTCTAAAATTCCTCGTGCACCTTGTATATCAGTGCATTTGTCAGGGGCCACTTGGTGTTTGCAACATTGTAGCGTTTGTGTTAGAGGTGCTCCTGATTCTAGGTTAAAGTCATGCACTTACACAGTCCTTCTATCAACTGAATGTCCTCAATCTAATACTCATGGCCATATTTGCTTCCAGGTATGTTGAGGCAAAGCCAGACAGGGTGACTGTAGTCTTCAGCACCATGTTCAAAGATGAAGGTGATATTGTCCTCGGAAAGGTATTCATGCAGGTAAGGCCATCATGCACATTTCTTTTTTAAGACACTTCTTTGCTCAATTTTGAGCACATGAGAATTCTAAGTTGGTATAACATGTTTGCATTTAACTCTTTATGATCAGAAATGTTGAGCAACCTCGCAGTCATGCTGGTCTAAAACTTTTTTGTGCATTCTAGACATCACAAAGAAATTCAGTAAAGTCTTCTTAATTCAAATGTCACAGGGCCACAACAAATTTTAGAATTATCAAAATTAAGAACTGTTAGGTGGGCAAAAAGAAAAAAGAAAAATGCGTACTGTTACTCTATCAACGCTGCATTATTGAGCAAATAAATTTATTACCCATGTTCATATTTTCTATAATATTGGTGCCGAAATTGCAATTCTTGTCATCTGATGACAATGATAAGCACTTGCGGGGGTGAGGGCCCCATGGCCTTTTTTCCAGTGGGGCAGCAGTGCGACATGCATCTTCATCCTAATAGGCGTACTTTTCACCTGCCAACTCCCTCAAAATTTTCGTTAAGTTTACGAACTTGGGATCATTCTACGATTTTCCATTCTTGGCACAGTGCCAAGCATGCTGTCTTTCGCAATGCTGGAAATGCACTCGCCCTTCAACGTGTTCGCTGCTAACCACACGGAAGTAAAGTTATCTTTCAATGTGATTGTCCAAGAATACGGCCCAAGTTTGTCAACACATTGCTGTGCATTCATACATTTTCCCTTGGCCTAAATCGTGTGTGGCTGCAATTTTGTAATGGTGCCTTTTCTTGTGCTATTCTTTTTTACACTTTTCATGCTTCGTCAATTAGTGGTCAGAGCAACGCTCCACTCGCGTGATCAATAAGATCAGCTGCCCATGAATAGATAATGAGAGTTCATAGAATTGAGCGGAAGGCATCACTACAAAATTGTAGCCTGTATCTGGACGATTGTCATGCTGTCACTACAGAGAAATGAAAGTACTGGCAGTGTATCCACCGAATAATTGCTGTTTTCTTTGCAACAGTCAGCCATCATCAATGCAAACATTAAGGGTGGAGTTGGCGCTAGTTCAAATTGCGTGAAGGAGTCAACCGGAACCATGTTGCTATATACAGTCAAACCCACTAATAACAGTACCAGTTTTAACAGAATATTGGATAAAGCAATGACCAGTCGTGGCACCGTGACCTTTTGTGTGTTCTATTGTAAAATAAACAGCTTGCTACAATGCTCCCATGCCGCGTTATTGGTTATAACAAATAAATCTGGCTACTCAGTGTTTTCGCTGAAATGAAAAGGAACGCCAGCACCCCCTCTCTACAGATTTTGCATTTCACTATCTTTCGGCACAGGCACCCAATAATGAGATTTAATTGTTATAGGTAACCAGTAACGCACCATAGCATGAGGTCATTGTAGTAAGCTGGTTATTTCATTATGGAACACGCACAAAAATTCACAATGCCATGGCAGCTCATCATTATGTCTGAGTATCGTTAAAACCATAATGATTAAGTGGGTTCGACTATACCTCTTGCTGCCTAATTAAATTTTTTTATTTTTGTCCCATCTGTCCCTTTTGTACAACCCTGTTGTAACAATTATTGGTTATAATATGGTATTTTCTTGGCACTTAAACATTGCTATAAGTGGCTTTGACTGTAGCACATAAATTACCAAACACTGGATGCACAAAACGGAACTCGCACCACAAATCATACAATTCACAATTGCCATCGTTACTACTTAGTGGCTTTGCTTGGCTTGTCCTGCAGTTTGGGTGTAGCCAGCGACTACTAAATCGACTAGGCTTCGCTAGTTTCGGTTTCAAGGAGGTGCCAGTGACATGGTCGACGACCATGCCTGCAATGTATCAGAACCAAAATATAGCTATTTCAGCTCAACTTGGTGGCCAAATTAGCACGCGTTCATGCAGTCCTAGTCTGAATTATCACATGGTGCTATAAGGTGTCCAGAATTTTAATCATCCTTATACCGTATTTACTTGCATAATGATCGCACTCGCGTAATGATTGCACCCCTAAATTTTGTCGTCAAAGTTCGATTTTTTTCCTTTCCCGTGTAATGATCGCACCCAAAACTTGCCACAGCGATATGTCGTGTGCCAAGTCTAGCTAATGAGGATCGTGTTTACCATCTGTCGAATGCTGTTGAATGCTACGCGAACGACTCTTCAAGACATACCAAGCGGTCTGCACATGCTGAACATTCTTAACTTAAGCAGATGCCCCATTTCATTTCTTTCATCACTTTCCGCACTTCCATAGAAAAAAAGCTACATCCAAACTTGCCTTGGCTTTATAATTTGTAGGCTTTATAATGGTTATGGTCAACAACAACAAAAAGGCACTTTTTGATTATTCTCGTCTGCACTCGTGGGCACGCAACAAATTGCGAGCGGCAACGATAGTAGCCACATTTACACTGATACGTTAGAAGTGTACCCTATTCATGCGCCGACACTTGTAACATAGCTAAGATATTCGCCCAGCCATAGTGGAAGCATGCCGTATTAAGATAGTAGTGAAGACAAATGCCGCAGTTTCCGCAGCGTGCCTGCCCTGGGTTTCTGACACTGGCAGCTAAGCGCGCCCATTTCTGTTTCCGTCCCCTCAAAGTGGTCATGGCGACATTATTGCCGCAAACTTGCCGATAGTAACAATATTATTCATTATTGATATGGAAGAAACTGTTTCAATGCACGTAATGTACACACGAGAAGAAAAAAAAATCGCATTCAGTGCGTTTGGCTTGCTCCGCCGGCCGCCATTTTTGTTTTAGTGTCCTGCACTGTTACAGCAGCAGCCGCCTATTTGTTGACCTGTTGTCATCCTGCAGCAAATGCAGGATGAAGAAAAATAAACCCCCGAATTTTCATCAATTTTTTTTACAAAAAGGTGTGATCATTATGCGAGTAAATACGATGTACATTAAGTCTGCGCGGCAAATAGCGGCCCAGTGCCACGGAGCTGTCCGAATAATCGAGCGTGTCCAAATTATCGGTCAGAGACTGTATGTTCATGGAAACCTTCCTATTGTGAAAGGACACCAGAGGGGTACCTGCTTCAAGCAACTTTATTCACAAAAGTTCCAGTAACAGGCGAAATTGGCGACAACAAATTCTCTGAAAAACAGTATGTTGCTTGTTGATTTGTGCTATTGCCAGTTTGCTGTAAAGTTTGCTGCATTTAAACGTGAATCATTAAACAGTGCATTGTGTCCCACAAGAGGTGTGGGCTCAGTCACGACTGCTCGATATAGACAATAATTTGATACGCCCAGGTTTGATGAATTTGGTATCAACTGTATGTCCACGTAGACAGCAGTCATGGGAGTCCTGCGCGCACAAGGTTTCATGTAGGCAAAATGCAAAAATAAATATGCTCAGTGTTCCTGCCATTTCATAAGCCTGTTTCACATGCAAGCGATTGAGCAAATGGAGCAAACAGTGACGCGGTGCTGCGAAGATTTTTGCAAGATTTTGTTTCACATGCATTGCCGCCGTGCGTTTTTCGCCACTGCAAATATCAATGTTGCTGGCAAAAAACACAGGACTTTCAGCCAGTTTCAATAGTTTGAATACCAGCATAAGCATTGTTTTTCCCTGCTTCTCAAATATTTACTTTATAGATACATATCCTGCGTTTTCAGTATCTAAATCATCATTTTTATCTTTTGTGCTGTTTTTGTGAAAAAAATTCGCATATGCGGGCACAAACTCGCGAGCAGCTCAGTACTCTGCCATAACAGATGCTAGCATGTCAACGGAGATGGATTTGTGTGTGCCACATGATGATTCTTACACGCATATCCTATTGCTCGCCTTTTAAAGAAAAGGAGGCTTTGCTCGAACTCTGGGTTCCATGGTGCTGATGGGTGAGACCTATCTGGGAGAATCGGAAGGAGGAATCCGAGTTCCGCACCGCGGTGGGTTGTGTTTGCACAGAAATAGTACTTTGCAATATTTTTGTACAGATGCCGCTGCTCATGAACGCCGACATCGAGTGTTTTCAGGGGTATTATAAGATGTTGTCAGAAAAGTTTGAGGAACTCCATGCCCTCGTTGAAGAGCCGCTCACGAAGCCCTTCATTGTGCGGGAACCCATACCGTCACGCGCAAGACTTGCAATGACTCTGAGGTACTAGGTAGTTTGCTGATCTGAGTTGCTGATCTGATAATTGCTGATCTGAGTACGCCAGCTTTACTTCTGCACATCCTTGCAGGTACATGGCATTGGGGATGCAAATTCAGGATGTCGCTCTGGCATTCAGGGTGGGAATCTCCACAGGTGATATTAGCAAGTAGCAAGTAAATAAACATTGTTTGATGCGCAGGCTTTCCTGCACTAGTCCTTTACTGGTCACGCGGCGAGGCGGGCCATCATTGGTTCAGAAGTGGTGCTGCCGCCGCGATGAAATTCAAACTTGCCCGAATCTCGCCGCTCCAGCCACTAGTGCCACTGCCGCCGCTCAAAACAAGTTTCTGCGTCGCGGTGGCAGGAATCGCAAGCATTTTTGCTTGCATGTGAAACAGACTATAGAGTCAGTAATGGCTCTATGCACCATTCGTGTACGAGTGATAACTGTGGCGAAGCTTACTTTGCCATTTTTGTTTTGGTTGGGCGCTAGCGTCACTTTTGTGTCACCCATTTTGAATGTCACATTTGTGGCCCTTGAGGCATAATCTGCATTAGTGGTAGTCCACTTAACCACGTTAACATTTTGGGACTGGTGTTTTCAAGTTTCACTGCTTACGTCATTTCCTCTGAAATGTTTACCAAGCTCTGTTTATTCACTGCTGGCACTGCGCCTTTATTTCATTGTTGTTTTCATATTCTGCTAAATAACTTATGAATTTTGAGTAAGCCATGTTATTGCTATGGCATTTTGTGGAACTGATCAGTCATTATCAAGAATGTCAATCATGCGACATAGGCACATTTTTATTTGCCCCTCTTTACCATTCTTAAGGAGCCTTGACACACTTCTCTAACTAATTATAGAATGACAAAACTATTAAAATATGTTGCCTCATAAATCTCCTGTCGCAAAACTTTTTTGGATCCTTCAAACACAAACCACGTTTGACATGGCTATCGGAAGGTTGAACGTGAGACGGCTCATGGTGGTCGCAGCATCTAGGCTACGCTTTTCATCTCAAAGGCCACATGCAGCAAACACAGCAATGTGCAACTATTGTGTTAAGATTGGCCCTGCAAAGATGAAATGGTCTTTCCATCTTTATGAAATCACACACGTTTTTCATTTATTTGCCTAAAATGAGCGGTTTTGTATTATTGAGAATGTTTCCGTGATCATGAAATCAGCCAGTAGCTGTTGTCGGTCCAGCTGCTTAAGATGACGCTGCATGATAATATTGCGAAAGATAGAGCAAGTGCTGTTTCACTGCTTTTGACACAAGATTGTAAATTTTGTGCTGCATGCAGTGCAATAACATTTAGCCGACATGTTCACAGATGTTCTGGTTTTAACAGACTGGCAATATTTTCTTACTATGTTCAAAAAGATTCGACAGGACACATGTCACGATGACTGTTGAGAGTAATGCGTTCAGCATGGAATCAATGTAGCGACACAACATATTTCCACCATCTAAACGAGTTGTGAGGAGTGTACTACAGCAGGACTCATCTCTCGTGCTTCCCTAATAGGGCGCCTAGATGCCAAGCCCGGATTTTAGGGTGGAGACACAGTTTGCGCCGGCGCCATATTCACTCTCATCTCCACTGCGCCACCTTTGAGTGTGTACCAAAGCCATCGTGATTTTGGTGAAATGATCTGCATAATTGCCCAGGAAAAGAAAGTCATGCCAGAATTTGGTAAAAGGAAGTGTTTGGTTTCGTAATATATTCGCAAGAAGGTTTTAAACTTAGAAAAATTAGGCACCTAAGGGGAAGGTTTATACAAGAGCTCCTGCCTAAATTCACGTTAACAGAGAAATAATTTTTCTCAGCAACCACTATGGCAATTTTGATGAAGTTTGTTGCATGTAAAGGTAAATCCTACCAACTGTTGGAAATACATATGCGCTCACACACACAAACACATTGATGCACAAATGTGGACATATGTACATACAGATACGCACGTACACACTGCATATTTCTACACTTGCCAACATGTGCACACAAACACAACTGCACATGCACACACACGTACGCACATACATGCTCACTCACCTAGCATACACCGAGCTAGCCAAAAACACGCTGAAGAAAGGTATCCGGCAAACAGCAACAGCAGTACACAATCGCACTGGCAAGAACCAGTGTGGCACCAGTGCTTATGAAAGGCGATGCAGACTGGGTCAGAGGGTGTCACTACCCTTGGCCTCGCGGCATCCTATTCCCTAAGAACATTTGGAGCCATCTAGCACTTTCACTGCGAAGCTGCACGTGGCTTCCACAATGCATGGTGCACCGGTGTGTGGCGAACGCTCAGAAACATGTCATGTGGCTACCGGGCTCCTCTCTCGCACTTCTTTTTGGACACACTGCACCATGCAGTGGCGCTGCTGAGAAGTCCATGCGTAGACTCCGAGATGAGAAGCATGGCACATACCCGGTGATCCAAAGTTGGCAAGGGGTGCACTGAAGAGCGGCACATAACCAGTGCATTTGTGGCACAGCCTGTTAAAGCGTCAGGCTTTAACATCCAGATTTACCTGATTTACCAATAAAATATCAGTTGAGAGTCAGTGCCGTGTCGTAGTTTTATACCATCTTTTTTCCTTGTCTTGCGTTGCGCTGTAATGGACCTTACTATGTAACACACCTTCGATAGTAACGTGCACCCATTTTTCGTGACCAAAAGAAAGGGAAAAAAATTCGCTCTATTCTAACATGCTTCTGTTTGTTGTGACCTAAAAAAATATAAGTCCTTTACAGTACCGTGCAACTCATTCTTTCATACAGAAATATAACTTTCTCTCATATGAAAAAAAAAAATGATTTACGCCAAATGCACTAAAGCTGCAATAAATAAGAGAGTCACAGTTTTGCCGAAAAGGCAAAACAGATTTCAATATCAAATCAGTAGGTAGCTATGCAAAAAGTAAGGTTAGTAGTTTTATCGGCCGCATAAACATTTAAACATTTGTTTAGTAACTAACTTAATCAGCATGGTGTCACACACACACAAGCAAACATGAACACGTCTCACTCAATGACCGCTGGAACTTTTTATCAAAACACTGGAGTTATGAAGTTCGGCAGATGGAGCAAGCGAATTGACCTTCTGCGGCCTCTCGCTTCAATGCAAACTAAACAACGAGAACAGAGCATGGTGTGCCTAGGTGTGTCGACTCTGTCTCCATCGCAGATCACTTTCAATATAGGGGCCGCACAGCCGCTGGAGTAGAATGCTTCTCCTGTTTCAGACAGTCCCGCACGCAAGTTTCGAGAACTACGAATGACCGTGATGCAACCCGATTTCAGTCTGTCTCCACACACGTGATCACTTTCCTTTTAATTGCAGCATCATGATGAACTCGGCATGTCTTCACAATCGGCACTACCATGCTGATAGAGCAAACGCAGAAAATGGGAAGACGGATGGTGGAATAACCTAAGCACACATACTACAGCACACAGAGGAAGCTGTGGCAGCTAGGCTCAAAGAACATACGGGGCAGCGACTTTGAAATGCCGATGGCAATATGGTAACTGAGATTTAGGGCCGTACTCAATTCTAACACGCGCACAATTCTCGGGCCCATTTTATCGGGGAAAAACGTGCACGTTAGATTTGAGTAAATACGGTACCCAGAAACCCAAGTTAGCTTCAGAGAGGTTCATTGAAGACCAGCACAGGCCTAGTGGCACATAGCCAGTGCTTCAAGTCAGCACCAAAGATTTTCTTCAAACAGCGGTACCTACTCAGTTCTGCATCTACTGTGAGCCATGTCAGCATGAAAGACTTTTGTTGAAGAGCGACACATGTATACACGCTGCCACATACTCAGCGACCCAAGTTGTTCCAACGATTTGTTTCGAACACTGTTTTCACATCACAGCAGCCCGATGCACTACCCATTTGACCATGAGCTACCCACTGACTCAGGTAGGCGGGAAAGCAGTTAGATACAAACATACATAGATAGATACTTGGCCCCCAGATAGTAGGTGAAGTACCCTAAGAATGGCATTAAATGTGTTCCAGGGCTTCTTTAAGCATTGTACAGTGCCTTCAGACTTATTAACTTAGTAAGCACTTTGATGGTCGCTAGTTGGTGAGATGTAATCAGCGTCCACATACACTGCTTGGAAGGCAGTGTTGACAAAGTGGTGTTGTCCATGTCTTTTCTTTCTATTGTGTTGTGTCTTCCTCTCAGTGCATGTGGATGCTGATTGCACCTTTCACACGTTTGTGTGCTTGCCTCAGTGATGTAATGGCGGATGGTGATGTCTCTCCTTGTGTACTAGGAATTCAAAGAGGGCCGCAAAGCAAGCCACACAGCGCCACAAGTGCTCTTCAGTCACCGTGAACCTCCAAAAGAACTAGAGAACACGGATGCCCGTGTTGGCAACAGCATTGGCTATATTACATTTGGTGGGTAGCTTCTTTTGTTAGGCTTACGCTTGTGGCTACAGACTCTTGCGCATAACTTTCATGCATTACGGCTTGCAGCGCTTCTACTGAATGCCACTTATAGTGTTGACTGGACTTTGGCAAAAGCCGTCTCAGGACCAGAGGATTTCTGTCCATGCTGCGGGGATGCTAACCTTCATTAAAAAAGAAGTGATTGTTAGTTGCGCGTACAGTTTAAAAAGAAAAAATTAGTTCGTTTTGAAAAGAAAAGTATGAATAAATACCTGTAAGAAAGTTGCCCTTAATTCAAAGCATACCTGATTTCAACAGTGTGTTTGGACTAGTATTATTCCTGCAAAATGGTGTTTCCAGCTATATGAAAATTGTTTGTTGTGTAAGGAGGAAGAATTAACGTGATAATTCACCTACCACATGCCAGAAAAGCAGGGTAATTACAACAAACCTTTATTTGGGAACTGTACAAAAGAGGTGTGCTAAAAAGCCAAATACAGTGCCTTCTGTGCTGCTGACCTTATTGGGAGGTCAACTGCAGTTGATAGTGTTATCGAAGCTGATAGTGTGATGACTCACAGTCCAGGCACAGTGGGAGAAGCAGTTGCATTGTTAAATACTGGTACACAGTACCAGTATTTGATCGTACACAGCCTGCACATAAGCACCTACAGCACGCAACTGTATTGCATATGTTACAAAAGTAGTTTGAGGGGTCAAGCAAATGGTAAAAATTATGTCACTGTGCAGCAGTGCTTGCTTTGGATAATTTCTTATATAAGATGTAATGGAATCGTAAGAGCACCGCAGGTGTGAAACGTATAGGCTGTAGTGACAACACGTGTAAGTAGTTGAAACTTTGCACATTCAGTGCTGTAGATGCGTGAGGACGTTTCCTAAGTTCGTAGAAACAGCCAAGCACTTGCGTTTCAAAATTAACCAATGCAGGATGTTGCAATCCAATTTTTTTTTTTCTAAGTGCTGGGGCCAGTATACTTGACTGCAATTACGTGACTGCAGGACTTTTATAAACGAACATATTCACTATTGAGATAATTCACCTACCACATGCCAGAAAAGCAAGGTAATTACAACAAACCTTTATTTGGGAAGTGTACAAAAGAGGTGTGCTAAAAAGCCAAATACAGTACCTTCTGTGCTGCTGACCTTATTGGGAGGTCAACTGTAGTTGATAGTGTTATCAAAGCTGATAGTGTGATGACTCACAGTCCAGGCACAGTGGGAGAAGCAGTTGCATTGTTAAATACTGGTACAGACTCGTGGATCGTTCTTTATCTTGTTGCTGCCAGTTCTCATTACTGTCTGCTTGTTGATTTGAGTTATATTTGTTTTAATATATATTATCACTTCCAGTGATAATCTCCGTACATATCAAAACCTGGTTGTCCATTGAAATGTGCTTACCGGTCATAATTCTGATGTCACCCTAAGCTAGATCTAGTTCATTTCTTTTTCCAAGTATGTAACTGCCATTGCTTCGGCAATCGGCAGGCAAAAGAAGCGTCACTTAACATAATTACAACACTCATCCTGTGTTCTTATCTTTATACTACAGTCCCCAAATGGAGAAGCAGCCAAGCAAATCTGCACATTCAGTTTCAAATGTATGAGATTTAAGAGAAACAATCAAGGACAACTCAAAGTTTCGTTCGGCATTATCAGACATCATTACTCCCAGATGCAATTAACTAACCACATTTGTTGTTTATTGCTGCTTTGTTTATTTATTTGTGTATATTTCTTTTTACCCACTCCCCTCTGTAATACTTCGGTCTTGAGGGTACAATAAAATAAATAAATAAACATGCATAAGCAGAAAAAGGTTCAAGCAACCAATGTGAGGTGAAGGCTTTCAGTCTATAAAGCAAATGCAGCGATGCAGTACAGTTGAACCTCCACAGGTATAATGAATTATCAGATATAACAAAGTAAATCCAAAAATCTTCTCACCGATATTAGCATGCAAGAATGCAGGTTATGAATCCTGTATTCCTACCTCATTGAAATCCTTGAATTCCTTGAAAACTGGGGTTCAGGGTGGCTTTTGAAAATTCAATGTAGCAAACTTCGCTTCAGACCTGCGCCATGCACACTGTCTATCGGCAAACAATTTTAGATATTTTCTTTCCAGAGTGCCGCTAAGTGATGTAATGTCGCGTGCCCACGCCGACCAACAACAGGCGTGTTTGAATTACCATTGCCATCATGAAGCTAGACAAAACCAGATCAACCAACAAAGCTGTACCACTATTTTTGTTATTTTGCTACTTGGTTCACACTGCAGCCATCATGGCTACATTTTCGAGCCCTAGGCTCTAAATATTCTTGGCGGAAAATAAGTTTCTGCAACTTGACTCTCGTGTGACGAATATCTTTGGCTGAAGCCAAACACTGGTAACAATCATGCTAAAGGCTTATTGACACATTTACAATGGGAAAGTCAAGTTTGTGGAAAGCCATTTAAAGAGCTCGAAACGTGTTGCACTAAGCAACCGCTTAGCTGCAAGAAATTGCAGCTGAGCAGAAGGAGAGTTTACTATTTTCTAGTGTATGTGTACAAATAAAATTTGTTTCTCCTTCCTTGAAAATTTATCTTTGTCATACTACTTGAAATCCTTGAATTGTCCTTGAAGAATGGAGACAGAGCGGCTTGATATTTGTTAATCACGGCCATATAAGTAATGGAGCTTATGAAAGTGTGGGGTAATTAGCTGTGGTTGAAATTTAAATGTAGAAAATAATGAAGGGGGGGAGGAAGAAAAGAGAAATGAAAATGAACAAAAAGATAACTTGTCACCGGTGGGGACCGAGCCCACAACCTTCACATTACCTGTGCAATGCACTACCAATTGTGCCACACCGACAGCCATCAGTGTATCCACTAACTTCGGTTTTTATGTGTACTAGATCTAGCCCTGGGAGCGGTAGCCTGCACCACTCAAAAGCCATGGCAGGCGAATGCGGAATGCCTCTTCTTCTTCTGCTTCTTCTTCTTCTTCTTCTTTTTTTTTTTTTTTCTGAAGGCATCATTTAACGCATAACTTTATGAGAGCAGGCACGGGACTTATAAACCCTGTGGACTGTGAGTGACTATCGCTGTAGCACAATGGGTAGTGCTTCACATGCGTAATGCGAAGGTTGTGGGTTCGGTCACCGCCGGCAACACGTAATCTTTCATTTCAAACTTTCATTTCTCATTTCTTAAATGTTTTCAACATTTCAATTTCAACTACGGCTAATTGCAGTAAAACCTTGCTAATTTAGCCCCTCTCTCTCTCTCTCTCTCTCTCTCTCTCTGTGTTCAAGGGACCAAGAAATGTGTCTGAATTAACCAAATATAGAAATATTGAGGATATCAAGAAAACAGTAAATAAATTCACAACCCTTGCTTCTATTTTGCACAGTATCTGCACGGAAGCTGCAATTCTCGCCCACGCCCATTAGCACTATCAGTGGTGAGGGCCTGGCGACTTCCTTTGCAGTGCAGAGTGAGACCCATGTCTTCATCGAAATAGACATGCTTTTTGCTACCGCACGTACATCCCAATTAGTTCTTCACCAATGAGCTGGTCAGCAACAGACGTCCATTGATCACAATGTAGCTGAGGTGTTTAATGCAAGCGTGCAGATGGCAGTAGAGTCGCTCTTCATTTTTGGCAGTGTCCACATGCTGCTGTATTTGACATTGTAAGCGCATTGCACTGAGTCAAACCAAAACTACTGCACACTACAACCATTGCTGACGAAACTGTGGTCACTATCGACATGACCACAATGCATTTGTAAAGGCACATGGTCAATGCGCACACCGAATCAAAATGAAACTAGTGTTGCCGCAACCACAATCGCTATCAGCACGGTCACAGATGGCGACTACACAGTTCTGAAGACACGCTGCCAACATGTAGTCATGCATGATGATAAATGCTAGAATAAAGGCTATTATAGGCTATAAAGGCACAAAGTGTCCTGGCATTCCTGTCTTTCGTACAGTTCTTGCTGATGACCATGGTGAAACAGACTCTGCCGCTTCATTTCGATTGGCTGCTAACACCGCTTTTCTCTGATGTGTCTCACATCTCTGGCACTCTAGGAGTTGCGCGAATTAACTGGTGTGCAAACAAATACATTCAAATTAACAAGGGTTTGATGCAGTTAAAATATGCATGTGCCTGCTGGGACAGGAGGATGGGTTTGAATGATCAAATTTTTCGAATTGACGAGGGTCGAATTAACAAGGTTTTACTGTGCCCCTATGCTTTCCTTCCCTTCATTGCCCGTTGGCTTTGAATTGTCCTTGTATATTGAGTCACATGTTCTGTATGAACCCTGTGAATGTATAGTTATAACAAATATTGGATATAACGAAAGCATTATCAGCTTGGATGCGACTTCCTTACAACATAGTTCAACTGTGGTTCATTTTTATTGACCTTGTTGTGTTCGCTTTCATGCAATTGATGAGCATCGTTTTCTAAAGGAGCTTCCATGAATGGCCTGTGCTGTTATCTATGTCAACTTGAAGAATCAGATGACGTATGTGTGCACTGTCCTGTAATTAATCACTGGCCACTCCTGTGATTTGGAATTCAGTCTTCAACAGTGTTCAAGAAGGCAGGCTTGGTTTTTTAGTAGAATGTGTACCTTTTGCACTTCCGCCAGAGTGACTGTCAAGTGCAGTTATAAGGTGACAAGCAATGACAAAAACGGCTAGAGTGACCTAAAGAAGAAAGGCAGAATGTGAGGGGATTAAATATGAAGGAAGGGAGCATTCAAAATATTTAGTGGCTGTCCATTCACTGAAAATTTACATTAGTCCCTAGTCACTGTGATGGCAATTTCAACGGGCTGAGCACTATGATTCGACTTAGGTCTGTGGACGTCAGAATCGAAACTGACGTTAGCTGTCTCATGCAGTCACATTTGCTGGAAGCAATACTTGTGTGCTATGCTTGTACAGTAGCTTCTGCGGCCATGTGACCATGTCACCGCTCATTTGAATGCCAGGCCATGGAAACTTTAGTTGCACCCGCTAAATACATGTCAAAGTAAGAAATGGCCATTTAATATTTGGCTAAATGATTATTATCACAATCCTTCTATCAGCCAGGTCCTGTACTGTGCAGGCCTCTTGCTTTCCACAGGTCTCTTTTACATTTGCTTGGGCATCTTGTGTCGTAGAACACCTTCAGCACGTGTTGCAATTGCATCTTTTCTTACTCCCTTCAGTGCTCTTCCCGAGGCACACAAATCGCCAAGCAAGGGACAACACAATAAACTTGATTCACATCTTCCGTGACTACCTGCACTATCACATCAAGTGTTCCAAGGTAAGCCATAGGTGCTCAAGATTCTCAAAAATTGTGGGCTTGGACATAGGGCCTTCATAAGTCCCATGTACACACAGTGCCTTTACGAAAAGACGCATGTGGACGTGTGACTTTTGATTGCTAGGAGCACCTACAGGTGTCGTTCTGAGCTTTTGCTCAACTGTAGCTGTGGCTTGGCAATCGCAGTTCTTCCGGCCACCAATTGCTTGCTCTGGGTAGCTTTTGGGCCTTTCCCAGTCACCTGCTGGTAGCGCTAGAAGCAGCTGGCCATGCTCAGGTCATGTGTTCACGTATTCCCTTTAATCGAGGCAGTGTGTGTAGATGTACATTCAGGTACACACAAGCAGCTGCTGAACACTCAAGTCAAAGCTGTCATTCATTTTTGAATTTTCTAGCCAGCCTTACAGCACTTTTGATGCAGCAGCAGCTGTGGTGCTTTGAAGCAAAATAGAGTGTCTGCACGTCAGATGTGTGTGTACCAAGTTATGCTGCACATAAAACAAATTTATAAGATTGTAATGTTGCATTATGCAGGGTTAGAAAAGAAGCTATGCAGTTGTTCAAATCTGTAGGAAAGAAGCTTACTGGGAACAACACAAGCTCTTTGTGGATACTTCAAAAGAGGCAAGGACATGTGTCCTGACCTCTCTGCTGTCTTCAGCATGCTATTTTCAGTACATGGAAAATGCTTTCCTTGTGTTCATCTTCATGTCTCGCTCATTACTTGCAAATTCTTCAGAAATGGTTGGTTTTCTGATTGAAATGTTTTTGCAAATTTGTCATGGCCTTTTCAAATCCTGTAATGTTGATAGATTGCATTTCAGTGTGTGTCAGCCTACTTGAAATCTCGCTTACTACCCTCTCACACTGTGGCGTAACAACTCAGCTAATGCACACTGCAGGTATGAAAGTGCTGCATTAGGTTGCAGCCGCCTAGGTGCACTGAGCTGTAGTGAATACGTAAGCATGTTATTCGCATATTATGCCTTTTGTCTTTCATGGGGAAGGCAACAAGGAAGACAAGAAATGGGAAGTCGCCACTAAACCGTGACCCATATTTATGCCTATCCTATAATCTTCTGATTTGGTATTTGCTTGCTATGTAGATTGCCTTCACCATTAGCAGCAGATATTAGAGACATTTAGCCTGTCCGCTATTCCGGCAAATGGGGGCAGTTTGGTGGAGTACGGGATTTGCGGAGGCGTAAATGTGAGCAGCCGGAGCGGTGCAGCCGCCTGGTGGCCTAGAGTTCAACCAGACAAACACAGAGCTAACATTCCAGTAACCCACTATATCCTGCTTCGCTTCTGATGCAAATTTTCAGCAGCGGCGTAATTGTGAACACAATTACGTTGCTGTTGAAAATTTACACCAGCAGCTAAGCAAAATGTAGAAATTGGCTTTGTGTTTGTGGTTGAGCTTTGCACCACCAGCTGGCACCACCAATCTAGCCGCTCATGTTTACGCCCCCGCTCAACCGGCACACCGCCCGCACTAAAGTTCTCTATTTGCAATCAATGAACTGCATCATAAATGCTTAGAAGTATTTTCTTGTTGACTATAGCATTGTGTAAAAATTGGTACATACGAAAACAGAATTGTATGATATCTATATAGTAGAAATTAAGAACGAGAATGTTGCACTCGTTATATCTCCATTCATATTTGATCCTTCCCAAAAAGAAATTTCGGTAATATAGCCTTTGAAAAAGCATCGCAGTCACTCCAGCATGTTGCACAATTTGAAGAAAAAGTGTTTATCCCCCCTTTTAACACTACTTTAACAGCCCCATTAGGCAGCAGAGAACCAGTTGCTTGAAATGGTCTCTACGTTGCCTGATTCTCCCATTTGAATATTCCTGCAGGCCTACATACACTCCCGGATGCGTACCAAGACATCCGACTTCCTCAAGGTGCTCAATCGTGCGAGACCAGACCCAAAATCTGTAGAGAAGAAGACAATCACGTGAGCATAACACACTTTTCTTTTGCGAAGCTCTCTTTTTGGCCTGTTTGTTGAAGGGAAGGCCACCATAATATATATATAGTAAGCGTATGTACACATTCTTCCACTCCTCCTGAGTTCTAGGAAAGGACGTAGGAAATTCCAAGCATTTGCCTTTGCTGACTGATTTTTGACACTTGATTATTGAAGATTTTTCAATGTGTACTACCACCACCAGTTGATGTGTAATGGCAGCCAACGTGGCTTGCAGATGACAAGGATTGTGCAAATAGTACTTTTTGAGACCAAATCGGGTGAACTGTTGATTACGTTTTGAATAGGTAATGGTCGTCTTATCCAATACCATAAAACTGCGTTTATATACAGTGAAACCTCGTTAAACCGTAGTCGGCCGGAGCTCGGAAAAAGTACGCACTAAACGGTAGTACTGTTTAAGCGAAATAGCATGAGATCGCCCACTTACCTGTCGAGAACGGAACTCAGAGAGAGTGCGATGAAAGGGGAAAAAAACATGCAGTATTTATTCACTTCGCGGGACGTACGTGTTATTTTCGTTTGATGTCGCGGCGGCCTAGCACGACGACAGCGGCCTCAAACTTACTGAATCTGCGTGCCAGCTTCTCAGCCAGCCCCCATCCTCTCCGCAAACACTCGCACGGCAGATTCCTCGTTGGCGTTACGTATTCTCCGTGCACGCGCGCAGTAGTGCTGCATAAGTCCAGGGGCGTCTTTTTCATTGCCGGGTGCCGGAGTTCGGAAAACTTTTCGTTTGGAATAGTTACGTTATCGCGCCCCTGTTCTCCTTGCGACGATCGCATTCACGAGGCTGCCGTAACGCACAGCTTCTGCCACTGTCGGGCCTGAATAGCCCGTGCTGTCGCTTTCCGTGTCGTCCTCATCACTGTCGCTAGTTGACACTTAGGCAACAACAGCGGCAACGATGGTGAAAAGTCGAACCTCGTAGCCGACATCTCTTCGCGGTCGCAGCAGCGCTGCCGAGCAACTTCGCATTCCAAATGCCACACACTGCAGTCAACAGCATATCCATGTCGCGGGCCAGCGCCGACTTCTTCGCGTCACGTTCGGTAGCACGCACGATGTCTAATTTTTCTTCTATGCTGAGCACCCGGCGTCTGGCATGACGCTCTCTGGCATGGCGTCCATGCGGCGTCGAAATGATGTTGATGTTGATGCGGCTTCACGTGCAAACGCACAGGGCGCTTGGAGGTCGTTGTACCGATCTCTGAGGCTTGTTGTTCTGCCGGGCCGCCCGATGGAGACGACGCACCGCCGTGTTTGCGCGACGAAAAGTGGAAACGCTACGTTTTAACCGATGCGTACGCAATAAGCTGGTACGGTTTATGCGGATACAAAATGCATTATGTTCAATGGCCGCTGAGTCGGGGAATTGACTTTACTACTTTTAAACCGAAACTACTGTTTAAGCGGGTACGGTTTAACGAGGTTTTACTGTATACTAGTTTCCGTAATGTTAGCACTCTTTCTTTCCAGAACATTGCATATTATGAGGCGTTGTTTATTAGTAGTCGAAATAGAGGATTCGGAACAATAGGCAGTTTGCTCACAAACAGCATTCTTTAAGGAGTCCTAGTGATTGTTACTTAAGAAGGAAAGTCTGGCTCCCTCAGTGAGGCATAATGTGCTCTGCTACGGAATTTCTCCTGTTTTATGTTTACTGCCACGGTCACCGGGATGAAAATACTGGGATTTTTTTCTCCAACATTACGTTTGGTTGGGCACACTAGAGAACTTAAATTATTTGAAAACTATTCAAAATATATTTGTTTTTATGTTTACACTATTAGAAAAATATTTGTATTTGCTAACATCAATTATTCAATTAGATAAAAATTTTCAAATATTTGCACACTCCTACAGATGGGTAACTATAATGTTTGGGTGCAATATGGCTGATATTTTGGACATATTCTGTGCATATTGCATCATCCTTTGTGTGAAGGAAGTTGGTGCAATTCTGTTTAGCACATGGTGAGGCAATTTATTAATGTGACTTTTTAGGCTGTAATAACTGCACATGACACATTTGGTTTTTGGGCTTTGCTTCATTGTGTAGCTTGACTGAAAAGTTCAGCAGCAAAGCAATCCTTGCTCAATGCTCTCTCAGACTCCCAAGTCTCAATTTGTGATAAGGCAGCACAATCATCAAGCAAGTCACATGCGGGATTTAGTGATCCTGCAATGAGAGTGTGTGGTAATTTATACTTTCTATAAGGATTGCACTTCGTGCAACCATGACATTTTGCAGTCATTGTGCACTAGTTGTGCAAACTTGCAGTTCATAAAAGCAAGGGTGGTAGCTGCTTGTGGTCTGTTACACTGTCAGTCCGACTCATAATCAGTGGTGATTTAAGTCAGAAAATATGCACGACAATTCCTCAGCTATGGACACCTTATCAGAGACATTGTGCCAATCTGTGGAGGACTAGTTGATAACCACAGTGGCCATTTACTCTGCAACATTGTCTGTACACATCACAGCACACCTAATTGGTATTCAAACAATAGCTACTGAAGAAGTGTGTATTGAAACATCACTTGCTAAAGCATGCTGAGTAGGTCTAAAATTAAAATTTTGTCACATGGTACATTTACAAAACAACGGCATTCTGCATTCTACACGATGAAAACCAGGTGTTCTTTTTCGTTGTGGTGCATCTTGCAACACCAGGCTGGGTTGTGAAGCTGAGGATATATTCAGTTCTTTCTCAGATCCCATGGTCCATAAACTTATTTGGTCAGCGTTACATTATCATGCTACCATTTTCTGTTAGTGAACGAACAAGACCTATCAGTGAAGTTAGCAGTGCAGCATTTATTATAAAAGACTGCATGCCATTAACATTAGACCACAGCACCACGCTCCACTTGCAGGTACAGTTTCATATGTACTACCATAGCTGTGTATATTTGGTCTTTTCTTTTTTATTACAGGGGACGAACATTCACACGCAACTAGCAATGACAAGCTGTTATCGATGCAGAAGGTCTCGAAAAGAGACCTCATTTGTTTAACCTTGGCACACAAGAAGCAGTTGGCCCGACGGTTTTTAATTTATATGCCACGAACGCTTACCAGCCTTGTTGTGTTTGACAGATGCAGATTTATAGTTATGTATTTCATTTTATTTTTACTATTACTCCCTTGCACTTTTTTTTTCCTCCTCCCTTGTTACATATTCATTTTGTCACACTTGTGGGAATAAATTTTGTGATGATTAAAAGGAGGGAACACGGTTACACACAAGTGAATGACACAACACATATGCATTATGATATTCCTTAGCTGCTTAAAAATGAGGCTAGGTGCGCCTGCGTTTTGTATGTCGAGCACTGATTTCTAGGGTTATAGAAATCTTCTTGAATCATTGCTTGCAGCAGTTTGCTGGGACAAACGCTGTGTGCTGTAAATACTGAGGTGATGATGATGATTAAACTAAGTTCTTTATATGCTTTTGTTCTGTGTTAATACGCTGTGCTGAACTCTTGAACATAAAAAGGGCAAGATATGCATTGTTTGTGTCATGGAAAGGGATGCATATTTGGTACTATTATTGTGCTTGTTATAGCTTAAGTTGTAGCCCCACGAGGGAAAGACTTTGTTTAATTAATGTCTGGCTGACATGTTATGTCAATTTGTTGTGAAAGACAGACAAGATTTGAAGGTTATATTTGTTTGACTGTACGTTGTAGGGTTGTGCTGCAAAAGTGGTACACACAGGGACGCTAACAGGAAAACAAGAGACAAACGCATACATTTGCACCCTACTTTTTGTTTGAATTTTAACAATTGTGTGGGCAAGATGCACTTGAACATGTAAGATTAGTTTCAGAACAATCAATAACATGTTTCTGAGACTCATATATTTGCCACACTGGATTCCAGATGTTTGTCGTACTGTTCTTGTAGATCAATGCTGCACAACATACGGCCCGTGAGCAGATATTTAGCACCCTGCAGGCCGCATTTAGACTTCTGTGGTGCGCTGGTGCCGCATTCGGAGCATGGCCATATGATGAGACTTCATGAAAAGGCACGAGAATGATGACACACAAAAAAAACGACCAACATCTCTGTGTTTTCGTTTCCGCACCTTTTGCCATAAGATGCAATTTGGACATGTCCAAATTTCCATCCAGAGATATGTTTAGAAGTTAGAAGAACAACAGTTTGGTCACCAAACAATACATGACATCAAAGATTTTCTTTTTTTCTATTCAAATATAGAAATTCATGCGAGTGAATCTTCAGAATGTCGAGAACATCTCCAGAACATGTCGAGAACCGCTTAGCAGAATTGCACTCGCTGTGGTTGCTCAATGGCTGTGGTGTTGGGTTGCTGAGCACGACGTCACAGGATCGAATCCCAGCCACGGCGGCCACATTTCAATAAGGGGCAAAACGCGAAAACACCTGTGTACTTAGATTTAGGTGCATGTTAAAGAACCCCAAGTGGTCCAAATTTCCGAAGACTCGTAATCAAAAAGTGGTTTTGGCATGTAAAACCCCATAATTAAATTAAATTATTTAGCAGAATTGCCACAAGAGCTGCCTTCAGTCTTCAAGGGCTGTCGTGACAGTGTAAGACGTGCTGAGGACAGCAGTTAATAAATGCCAAACAGCTGCCTCTCCGAAAGCAAAAGACATAGCATTTCCTACTAAAGTTAGGACCTACTGGCTTGCAGAGAAGTTGGTTTTTCTTTCGCTGGTTTCTGGTGCAAGGTTATCTAATAAAACAGCCTATAGTGTTGGTATGGTATGGTATGGTATGATGAACTTTATTTAATGTCCTGAAGATCAACCCTTAGGTTGACGCAGGCGGCTCCCACGTCGGGACAGTAAGGTTTAACCTTACTGCCGTATCATGGGCCTTCTGGACGGCCTGTACTTGATCGGAAAGAACTCCACTGTGTAGGACTCGCTGCCATCAGTCTCTCTCCTTGTCACAGTCTGTGAAAGTCACAGGACACTGCCAAAGCATGTGATCCAGAGTAATGATGCCATCACACTTCTCGCAATTGATTGGTATCTCTCTTTCAGGATATATCTTGTTAATAAAGTTTGGACTTGGATAAGTTCTTGTTTGGAACAATCTCAGAGTCACCGCTTAAGCTCTATTGAGCTTAGCGTGTGGCACTGGGAATTCCCTTCTGTTCATGTAGTAATGCCTTGTGATTTCATTATATGTAAGTAATTGGTCCCTGTTCTCCACCTGTATATTATTAAGGTCCTGGTCGCGTAGTGCACGGATAGTGTTGGTAACTGATTTAATTTTGGTTTCTAAAGCAATGTTGGAAATTTATGTTGAAAGGAGCTTCCTTGAAGCATGCTATGTGTTCTGTTAAGTCTGGCTGCTCATTGGTGCAACTGTGCTAGTAGGGGGGGCGCTTGTGCAGTGGACTTCGGATGACAGGCACATCTAGGAAACAATGCTAGGATGGCATACTGGTGTTTGCTGGCGTGTACATATACATTTTGGTTCTCCAAAGCTTTAGACTGCCCATCTTATTATGAGCTTTAGTAGAAAAGCCACAGCCCTGATTGGCAGCAAATTGCTGCAAATTAGGGCAACCAGATTTGTTTTCATGAATAAATTAGGGCTTGTTGAGTTGCTTGGAATACTCTCCAGTCACTTGTCATGCTTTTCGTAGCTTGTTAAGCTTCATGCATTGTTCTTCCAAAACATGTTAATTTCATTAGTTATCTCGCCTTACCCCTTTCAGGTGCCAGTTAATTCTGTTGATTGAAAACTTACTTTCACTTCATTTCCTGCATCTTTAGTATCATAAAAACCATACAGCTGCAGAATATATTACGAATATTACATTCTTCAGTGTGATTTGTCAAGTTTGCAGAATGTGGACTCCCATGTGAAAACTCGCTACCAGTGTTGCCATAATCTTTTTGAGCATGTCGCTAAAATGAGGCGGAAAAGCTGCCAAATTGCCAAAAAATTTATTACAAGGTTGCTTAAATTGTCGCTAAAGCTTTTGAGTAAATTTTAGGTAACATAACATTCTGGAAAGCTATAACGTACGCTATCATGGCGTAAATCATATACCAAAATGTCTCGCATTCGTCTAGGGCCTGTTTGAGACGGGAATAAACTGAATTTACCAGCAGTGTGTAGTGGGCTTTTACTTTACTGCTATAGTTACATAACAAGAGACGATGACAGATGAAATTTGTGTTCACTGTAGTATTGTAAGGTTCCAGATGCAGCATGATTCAAAAGAACATGAGCGATCTGATTTTCTTAGCACGCAAAATCATTTGACCCTCAATATCTCTAAATATTTTGTAGTTCTCGGTGCTCTTAAAAAGGTGGAAAACTTCTATAGGATGCACATGGGCACATGTTAATATAGTGATGACATTTGCATGACTTTTGTGCAGGTCAAATACTACGCTTCCACCCTTTTAGTCTACCAGAAGGCTTTTGACAGTACTCATTTGTCCAAAACACATGTGATAACGAGGCAATGTGCTCAGGCTTGTGTGATTGAACCCAGCCGCTCCTGTGTATGCACATTTCTACCATCAGCCTATCTTATTATCCACCTGCTGCATCCTAAATCTCCCAATAAAATTTGTAAATGCCCAACAATCAAACATACTTAGTGAAAGTGCAGAACCCGATGTGTTACACCCCATTCAGATCAGTTTCGTCAAAAGTAAAAAAAATGCATGCACTTAGTGAGGAAAATGTGAAACCTGTGAAGGCAACTATTGCTTCATTGTAGTCGCAGAGCACACACGTCATACAGCGAATTCCAGCCGCTAACATGTAGCCTTTGAATAATAAAATGCGTTGTGGCCATTTTCGAAGCAACTTTGCCAACTTCAAAGTCACTAAAATGTCGCCAATTGTTCTGTCACGTCGCCCAAAAAGTCACTGGTCTTTAAATTGAAGGATTTTCATTCAACAGACAAGAAACTTGCTAAATTTAGCAACAAACTCACTAAAATGGCAACACTGATCACTACTGAAACATCAGATATGAGAACATCAACTATTGTCTAGCAGGCTTGAAAACCACCTGTCCAGCCACTTGAAAATTATGCCTGGTGCAAAACATGAAAACAATGAAGTCGGCCCACTACATATGGCACACTGACACCAAGCAAAAACACCCAACCATCTATTTTGCCACTTGTTTAACTGGAAAATTTTTCATGTCATTCAAGATGTATGCGACACATTTGCGATGCATGTGACAGCAGGCTTTCGACCCTCGCCCCTCTTTAAAGACACACTCTTTCCACTGCTTTCTCATTCATGCCTGCAAGCTTACTGGAAGAAGTCTTTCCTCCACCTTAAAGTTGGATCCTTAGCAGTTAATTTCCTGTTTTATTGTAGCATTCACTGTCAATAACTATGGTTCTTGATGCTGCATGGCACTGGCCACTTATGCACACGTATTGTAGTAAAGGCATCTTCAGGTTCAGGTCAGTTAACCAAACTGTCACTGGAACAGGTAGAGCACACCTGTAAAGACATGTGCAGTGAAAAGGTTATTAAAGTTACAATTACCATTTGCTGGATAGCACTTCAGACCTTGCCATAGTCATTGGTGTACGATAAGTTCTTAACTGAAGTAGCACAGGGGAGGGATGCAAGAAACACAACAAAATGTGCTAGGAATTGGTATAATCCTTGACAAAATGGAACATATTCATTGAAGGCAACAAAAGAAGAAACCTTAAAATAAAGCATGTAACTTTAAGTAATATAGCAGCAAAAGCAGGGATAAAAAATATGCAAACTTCTTTTGCTATCATGTTGATAATAAAAAGCTTCACATATTTCTCTTTTACAGTAATCATAGTAGCACTTTTTGATTGCCATCTTGTTGAAGCATGAATGTTAGCCACAGTGTATGGCTGCTCTTGAAGACCAGGGTTTGTGCGGCAACTTGTGTGGCCCATCACGTACAAGCCGCCACAAAAACTAGCCCAAATTATAATGCTTGGTCTTATTTGACTGCTTTCATGGTGTTTCTTGCTGTTCTTTTTTTTTTCCCCCACACCGCTAAGCATTGTTTTTGTTGCTGGCTGCTATTCATTGGCAAAGATGTTTTCACTAAAGCTGGATGATGTGCCTAAGAGCTGCACCAGTAATTATGGTGGCTGTGTGTTGGCTGGCTACTCTGCGTCATTGTTTTGTTGGCTTTATGTACCGCCCATCGTCACCGCCTCCCGCACACCAAGAGGGGGATGCAGATCTGCAACACCGCTGTAAGTAGAAGGGTTAAGGGGTTTTCACCCCCCTCCCGCCCCTTTTGAAAAGTAGATGAACACGACTAATTTTGCTAGGCCAGGCAGGTGATTGGCGTGACCACCCCACTCATCCTTTCGCGCCCCCTGTCTTGATTAAACCCTTGCGAACTTCCGACGGATCTGCAGCCGAGCCGTTGGGCTGGGCCCAGACTACTCGATGCTTCACCAGCCAGCCGAGGAAGAAGACCTCGTGCCTTCTGTCGCATCGTCGTCGCTCGGCTCGTTCTCACGCATTCCAGCCGGGCCGCAGGAGCCGAGAGAGCGGGTGGGAACAGCGCTCGCATTGTGGGCTCGCGGCGCGTCCTTCCCGACGCGGAACGAAACCCAACACCGGCGGCGTGTCTTCTTGCGCGCATGTCCCCCGATGCGCGACAGCGCTGCCGCCTTGTTAGGGACGCTGATGTATGCGTGCGCGGCGTGCACAACATGTTTCCCACTGGGCTTCTGGCACACGGCAATGAGCTGCAATAAAGGCGTCGGATTCCGCCGAGCGTCAGACTGTGTCCGTTGCAGCGCGCTCTTGCCGCGCGGTGTGCCATACATGTGTCGCTTTTAGGAGGCGCTGAAGGATGGATCTTCATGGGCACGCGCGAAATTCCGCAGCCTAACTTTCTCCAACGACGTTTCTTCGTTGAGACCTGGAACTTGGTGCAAGAAAGAATAACTCGTGGCCGTTTGGCGCCGAAAATTGCCCTCCACTGACGAAACGTGAAGCGAAACTGAAATAAGGTAAACCGCAAGCTCATTGGGGCAGCTTGCGCTGGGCGGAGCTCAGCGGGCGCCATTGCTGTACCGCTGAAACGAATGACGGGGTGCAGCAACTCGTCAACTGGTTCAGGTGGTGCAGGCGAATCGAACGTACCTGCTGTAAAAAACGGCGGGATGAAGAACATTTGCGCGCTCAATAGGACATCGTTTTCTGTAAACCGGCTTACGGGCAATAAAACATCAACCGTAGCTGTGCCGCAGCCTTGCGGACCAAAATGTACTGTGGAAAGGGAATTCCAGCAATGCCCTGATGACTAAGTTATCGGGGACGGTGGGTGGCAGTTGTTCGGGGTGGGCTTACTGCAAACGAAGTAACCTTTAGTTTATTAAATTTAGCGCACTCGCTTTGGAAAATATCTCGTACGGTCATTCGCGGACGTGGTTCATTAAAACGTTGCTGAAGAGATAGTCGGACAAGTTAATTCCCCGACAGCTTGTTGTAGTATTTCCCGAAATATTGAGTTCATGTGTATTTGTGAATTGTAGTTTTACAATAGATAGCAACGCGACCACTCTTACCTTGAGAGAAGGCTCCGTAAGGCTGGAGAGAAATAAAAAAAAAAGATGGCGCCCGCAGCCTGAAGTCTATGTTATGCGGACGACATTGCGTTGCTAGCTAACAAACAAAGTGGTTTGCAACGGCTGGCTAATATCTGTGGACAGGAAAGCGAGAATTTATGTTTTAAATTTAGCCTTAGAAAATCGGGTGTTATGGTATTCAATTAAAACAGTGAACAGACAGTGGCAATACAGGGCCAGGAAATATCTCGGGTAAGAGAATATAAATACCTTGGTATATGGATAAACGAAGGCAATAGATGTATGGAAACACAGGAAAAAAACAATAACAGTAAAGGGGAAAAGAAATGCAGCCATCATGGAGCACAGAGCACTATGGGGATACAATAGGTACGAGGTTCTTCGGGGTATGTGGAAAGGTGTAATGGTACCAAGACTGCGGTTGTTTGTTTGAAATCAGGGGTTCAATCAGGACTGGATGGCAACCAAAGGTCAGTAGGACGCCTAGCATTGTGCGTTCGCGGGAAGACTACAAATGAAGCTGTGCAGGGTGATATGGGCTGGACTAGTTTTGAAGTGAGGGAAGCTCAGAGTAAAATTGATGATGACGAATGACTGATGAATATAGAAGAAAGTAAATGGGCTGGGAGAATGTTGAGGTATTTGTACAGGAATAACATTGATTCACAGTGGAGGAAAAGAACTAGGAAGCTTACCAGCAAGTATGCGGCCTGTATGGTGGGCAACACAGCAACAAAGAAGGTCAAGCGGAAAGTCGGAGAGGTTGAAATAATCTCATGGGTGGCGGCAATGAAAAATAAACCTACCATGAGTAACTACTTAAGAGGAAATAACGACATCAGGAAAGAAACAATTTACGATAACTCAAAGGGAAGCTAATTTTCAAAGCGAGATCAGGATGCCTTAGAACACGCACCTGTAATGCGAGATATGTCAGAAAATTTGGTTACAAGAATTCATCGTGCTTTTTTTTTTTAATCTTCTTTAACTTAGGTAGAACATTAGGCAGTATAACAGCAAGAGTTTGGTGGCGCAACCCACCGCCCCGTTCCGAAGGGGACGCTCATAACATCCATCCATCTCGCAACAGCTCGCCGTGTGGTAATTGATTTTTACAGTATCCATTAGGGTATTTATTAGTTCTTTACCAGCAAACAATCGGTCACATTGTAAAAAAACCATGAATTCTGATCCTACGAATTTCGACCACTTTTCCTGCGTAAAAACGGGCCCAAATATGAGGGAGCACTTTGAAATGCGAGAGAAAGAGAGAAGCTCTTTTATGGATCCTGAAGATATCTGCCTGGCGGCACGCTTAGCATATGCTACTCCAGATTTGTACGACGAAAAAAAATATGCACTGATATGCACAGTGTACGCCACAGATGCACAAAACACTCGACAAAGAGGGAAGTTCGTGCTTCATTTTCTCCAGTAATGATCAACCCTTTTCCGCCAAATGAGTCGGGTCTTGAAAGAATAAAATTTACCAGTGTAAATGGATCTGACGTCGCCGATTAGTGCCCCCTTTGAATAATATCTTCGTAACACTGGCGCAGAAAACCGTAACATCCGTGGTCGTGCATCTATAGTGACAGCAGTGTGCGAAACAGATCAATGCCTTTGCACAGATACACACGATGCCAATTCCAAGTCGGCCCGGTTGTGCTCTCGCTGCGAGGACTGCCCGACATGGCGGCAGCTCGCTAATCAAGCGTGCAAGGGGGAGGGAGACGCGACCGCAGCAGGGTCCCCCCCTCCTTCGCCGGTGGTCGTTTGCCGATGGGCGGAACGGCACGTGGCAGCTGCGCCGAGGAGTCCCTTTGTTGGCCGCGGCGCGTGCGGGCGCTCCCACCGCGCGGGTCGGCTCCTCGTTTACGGCCGCGACCCGTCGCGCGCTGTTTGGACACGGGGGCGCAGATGGGCCCGCGGCGTGTGCATGCACTGACAGGTACGATGGCCACGATCCACGCGGAGCCTGGCGGGCCAGCTATGCTACACATACACGCGCTGTAATGGCAATGTCGTCATTGCCGTGCTTGTTGCCTCTAATCAGCAAAGTGCGCGGACGATAGTTCGAGGGACACTGAAGGCGAAAATCAATTTAGCCTGGCTTTCTTTCGAAACCATATCTCCATATACACGACGACATAAAAGGTTTATTAAATTATTATCGCTAAGCAACGCGAAGGCTAAACTTTCGTTTCTTAAATTTCGCGACGACATTCGGTGACCATACGTCAATGTGACGTCGTGTATTTTTAAATATATTTCTCGCACTTGGGTCGTTTTTGAGGAGGCAATGTTATCGAAATTTGCTAGGCCTTTTGTTCAGTAATCATCTCTTACGAGCAAGTTGCCCTTGTAGCTGTTTATGACCGTGAGTTTAATGAAAAGCGGCAGTTACAGACCGCAAGCAAATATCCATTTCGATAACGTATCACCTACCGCTTATGTTCCCTCTTGCGATCATCTTCCTGCTCGCCCAAAGTGTTTCCCTTCCCACGACGGGGAAGGAGGTGCACGCAATGCAGCGACCGTTCCAAACGCGTTCAGGAGGAGGTGAAGGCTGCGGTTATTGCGCACACACATGTAATATAGCACGGACTGAATAACGATGCACGTCATTCGTATTGGATTTAAAGTTGCCTTCTATGCACCGGAAAAAAAGCTCAGCCACCTTTGAAAGCTACCTGGCCCCTTTCGTGGAAGTCAAACATGGTTTGCAGAAAAGGACATCATTGCAGGAACCATTCGTGTCATGCACTGGCGGCGTGACATCGGCGTTGTCCCGTCTTGCAGACAGGAATACGCTGGACGGACAGGAAGATGTATTAAACGATCGCCTGCGAAAACGTAAGCAAGATTTGATGCGTTAATGAGGCGACCACGTATGTGCGCGCTGTGACAATAGTGTATGGTTACCGCTTCTCAAAGAATGTACAGCTTTCACCAACTTGTTAAGATTATAAATATATATAACGGTGGCTTTAACAATTACGAATACACGCGTCAGATAATAAAGGCAAGATGTATTATATGAGAAGGTGATAGAGGTTTTAGCAGGACATCTAAAAAAAAACAGAATTTTGAAGTAGTGTTGACAGGCGCGTGACGTCTGATCTTGAATAAACGTCGGTTGCTGCTAGAGCTTCCGTGTGCGCCTGTGTATATTCACTATCCACGCCTTTGAGCTCATTGGAATGTATTTCTAACTCCGCCAATAATCGACGGCAAGCCGTTGGCGATCGATCGGTGCGCTGGACGTTCGAGATCGTGTCAAAGTTAACATTTGCGCCTTCGGTTTCTTGTCCACTCCATGCCTGGTTCGAGGCCTCGGACTACGGGCGCAAACAGACAGGGTGAAAAACCGCGGTAAACAGACTGCTAAAGTATCACATCGGTTGGGCAGCGAACACCGAACACCTATATAAGCATCTTTAGGGTATACCTCGATGCCAGCGTGGTGCTTTTTCGTCAATAGATACTCCGTCACTGCATTCACTATACATTAACTATACATTCAGGCCGTGCTTGTTTCTGGTAACTTCTATATAGGGATCAGTTTCAGGGCTTCTAGTCGCGCTCAGAGGTGGCTTTGATGGAGAACACACAACTAGGAGCTTTGGTGCGCGCGACGAGTGCAAGGAAGCGTAAACACTGACTGGTGCGCTTCGCGGAGATGATGCATAGGGTATGAAAAGAACCAAAGTATGGTGGACCGGGAGTGTGCCCAAAGTTAATGAACTTATCTTCAGCAAATCCTTCTTCAGATATGCGTGTCAGAGTGTGTGACTTTAAAAACAAAAAAAGACGATTAAGAAAGACACAACTTTACCTAATGACTGCCTCGCTCATTCGCCCAAGTTTCACATTAGCGCTCGCGTATCTTCACATCTTGGACCTGTCAGTCTTTCGGCGAACAAGCGAGTCGAGCAGCCCGCGTCACCGGCGCCGTTCGGGGCGGCCGGATGTGTGGTTGCGAGCTGCAGCACTTCTTTCTTTTTCGGCGCCTCAGTTCCGGCCTCGTCAGCTCGACGGGGAAGAGGCGGCACGTATACACACCCAGCGCAAACGGTGACAAGTGTGTCTTCCTGACGGGGTGTTGTTCTTCGCGCTCCCGCGCCGGCAGCGCTGCTGCACCGTTATTTATGGCCGGTTTTGGCGGCCGGCTGTAAACCGGGAGGTCGCGGCCGCCGACGCCAGGATTGTCGAGCCACCGCCGCCGTCTGTCGATGCCGCAGGGAGCCGTTGTCGCTCCAGGTTGCGCTGTGGTCGTTGTCTTGCTTTCTTTTTCCAACCGAGGTTGCACCGTTTTAACGAAATACGTGCGGCGGGAACACGCCTACCGCCAGGAGATCTATTGCCGCTGTGCGGACCAGCAGCTGTAGGAAGAGACCACACAGGGTTGTATACGCTTGAATGCGCTTACGGGGCACGGTTGCGAAACCCTTCTTATGTTGTCGCGATTAGCTTCGCACCATGCAGTTATAGTACAAATATAGTTCATTCAACTCCCCAGCTGCTATCGCGTCTAATTTTTTTATAGTACAGAACCTGAGGCTTACAATGCACATGTGAAGTACCCGCCGAGCCATTCAGTTCTATCGCCGACCTTCTTCCGCGCCTTCATTCTCTGGATCCCTGCATGCGCCGAGGAGTTCATGACAGACGCTTCGGAAGCGCTCGGTAGGGTAGTGCGGAGCGAAAGTGCATTTTACCCGACACTTCTCCGGCCAGAGTTTCCGCAGATGCTATTAGCTGCAGGAAGAGCGCGAGAAGGGAAAGTGGGAGGAGGCTCCATGTCAAATCGCCGCATGAACCCTCGCACACTTCGTCCCCCGTAGCTTCCCACGCGTATCTCGCTTTGCAGCGTTGCGTCAAAGTTCAGCTTGTACGACGCAAATGTATAGGAGTGGGTACGGTACGCTTATAGTCTGGCTGCTAGGAGACGCCGCTATCTATTTCACAGACATCGAAACACTCCAACGTTGTACTCTGTTCCCGCTGTGTAAAGGCCGGGGACGGAGCGCAGCGCAGATAGAGCGCATTTGATTTGTTTTCATCGAACTGCCGTGGTACTATACAGCAGTGAGCGTTCCTCAGTCGTAACTTCATTGGTTGCGACACTGCCTGTGCGCAAAATACGTGCAGCTTCGAGCATTGCTGTTCAAGTAGCATACACAACTTTTGACTTATGCCAGCACGCTCTCTTTGAAATCTGCAGCCTTAACTCGATCAAGATGCTAAAAGGCTACTGTTTGAACCACTCATCTGTGAGCTGAGCTGTTCTTAAAACCTCATATTTCCCTAAAGATGTTTTCGCAGCTATGCTAGAGGGGAGGGGGTGAAGAAACGTTGGCTTGTTTCAATATTGGTGGGAAATTTGACAAAGTGCTGTTACTATTTTCCATATACAATATTCAATTTCCTCTGGTGTGCGAACATTACTTGATTTTTATTGCCGATGAGAACGTGTCTTCGAGACAGGTTCTCATCGGTGCAATATTCTGACACATAGTATCGTGTGCATAACTTCCAGAGCAGGTACGCACTTGGAGGCTGCAACGAATCGATCGGCTTAATAAATGTTTATTTGGAGAAAATGGCCGAAGGCCTTTTGGGGGAAAATGGGATAAAGGGGAAGGCCGCGAGGAGTAAGGACACTCGGAGTCCGTTTACACATTTGCCTGATAAGAGCATGCTGCTTACTCCTAGTCAATGTTTATTATTATTATTATTATTATTATTATTATTATTATTATTATTATTATTATTATTATTATTATTATTATTATTATTATTATTATTATTATTATTATTATTATTAAATTTCGAATCCTGCAACAGGCATCTGCATATCACGCTGAGTTTAAATAAACCTTCAGCCGAGAGAGGGCTCCAGGCTTGTCCCCTTTGCAGGGATGCTGCTCGTCCTTTCGCGCTGTCAAAATGGCGCCCGTATACCTGTTGGTAAGCACTGTACAATCTTCGTAATCATATCAAGCTTTGCGTGCCGGCAATGGACCAAACAGCGACCGGCCTGTCTCCCACGCGCTTAGCCTCATTCGCGAGAACCGTACACGTACAAAGCTGTAGACGCAGCAGCGTCATGCGCGGACTCCGGCACTTTCTGCAAGCTGGCTTCCCTGCTGTAAAGGTGTTAAAAATAACAAATCTATAAGAGCATATTTTTTTAGAAATATTTATCTTCAGGCCCCTGAGGCACTGCGGCTCCTGTATAGCGTCATGGCCTTCTGGCGCAAAAAGTCTGGAGCGTTTTATATTTTTTTATATTTATTTTTTGTGTTATTTTCTACGCGCGCCAACGCAAGGCCCAGAAAGGTGGTGCTCGGAAGTTGGCTTCTCGCGCCGGCCAATGAGGCGGCTAACAACGGCTGCAGCTAGGCCAGCGGTCCCCCCTCGCCCTCCTCCCCCTTCATCCTGGCTCCCTATATCGAACCCCGAATTTATTGCATCGACAGCTGGAGAAGCTCACGCGGGCACAGCGCGCGCGCCTTCATCGACTCGATCCCCGAGCGCTCGGCCAGCGCTGCCTGCGCGCGCGTCACAAGCCTCGCTGTCTTTTTTTGTTGTTGTTGTTCCTACGCGATTTTTTTTAGGTTCTTTCATTTTTTTGTTGTCAGGCCTCCTGTCGCTCCATTTTCTCCTCCTCTCTCCGCCGCCCCGTCTCGCTAAAGCACGTGTAGTAACCTGTAATAGCAGATTTTTTTTATTATTATTACTGCCACCTTCTCTCTCTCTCGCTCTCTTATTGTTACGCACCCGATCGAGGCTCGTCAACGGCGTCTATTGATGTCCGAACTGCAGGATCTCGTAAAGCAGACTAATGATAAGATATATGGGGCTTGGCAGGTCCTTGTGTATGGTATTTCTTTATTTATGATTTTGTAGTTTTCTATACCCCTGAGCGGTGACGACCCAGAAGAGACTTTCTTTTTTTTTTAGCCAACGGTGCAATATACCATACAACGTCCGGCTTGCTCTCCACTGCCTCACAATGGCGCTCCACTTGACTCGCCCGCTGTGCCTTCACTCCCGTCCCCACTCTGGACACTTGTGCTGTGCACCATGCATTCAGAATTGGCAACGGACGGAGGAAAAACTTCTGAGCGACGATTCACCCGCGTGGATAGCAGCGTTTACTTCGTGTATTATTATATTTTTAACTTGATTTAGTTTATTGAAGCTGCAAGAAATCTCGAGACTTGTTAGAGGCTAATTACACAAACAATCTGCTGTGTGGTCGCTTATTACGCCTACAAGAACAAAGAAAGAAAGAAAGAAACCGCTGCTTGCTTCTACAATTTGCTTGAAAAGGATGAACGGGATGGTGGATCCGCGGGCAGATCTAACACCGAGTAGCAAAAGCTGCCCTTGAAGGCTAAGCTTTTGCTAACTGAATGCGCCGGAAGCGATCGCAGAGCCGGAAACTCGTCATGTGTACGCCATGCTTTGACCATCACTTGCTCAATAGTGTCATTTAACTTGTGTGGGGGTAAACCGTGGCCTCCGGGATCTCGGAAGCCACGGGTAAACATTCCAGAGTTGCATATGACGTGCTTGCTTCTTGCTTCCTCTGGTGTGCACTGCGAAGTACCGAAAGCGCTAATTTGCACGCGGTACAGTTAGCTATTGAATGCAACAGTAGTCTGGTTCGTTGACCTGTCGGGAACGGAAAGCGCTGCGGTACGTCGGAGACGTCTAGGACTCGAGTGCACGGCAACTGCGCGAACGAAGAACCTTAGTCAGGTGAGTCTGTTTTAAATATGGTGGAAGTGGCGAAGCGTCTTGTCCGCGGTACTAAGCATAAACATCATTTTCCCCTCAAGACTGTTACTAGACACTCGATGCCCACGTCACATGATAGAAGAAGAGAAGGCTGAATCGTCATGTATTGATGGATGAAAAAACTTTATTTTCGTCAGAACGCATGTGCGGACGATTCCGTGCTAGATGGCCATCAGCTCATGGCTGACGGCGACCTGGGTGGCCCACTCCACGGCCCTGGTCTGGACGACCGGGTCTGAGCTGGCCAACACGGCCTCCCACTGCTCGAGAGAAGGATCACGCATAATATCCGCCGGTGGCGGCGCTATGCTACAGCTCCATAATATGTGGTCATAGGTGGCCAGTTCCTGGCACCATGCCTTTCTTTCATAAGAGGAAGCGATGTTCGCCTTCCACTCTACTGTTCGAGAATGAGATGAGCTCGTTGTGTCACAATTTCAAATATATTAATTCGTTATAGTTATATTATAGTTCACGATAAAGTTAAACTATGAGTGAGAAGGGAAATCTAGAGAGAGGAAACATGCTACTCTTCAAAGGAAAGGGGATTGTGGACAGAATGGCCCTATAGAAAGAGGAGAACGGGAGCGAATAAAAAGAAAAAAAGTCGAGATAAAATTATTATCGTGGTATGTACAATTAAGTGAGACAAAGGTGTTGGTGTTCGTGTCAACAGGCCGGAGCTTGCCAATTAAGTCGATGTCTTCAACGTATATAAAAAAAGGAATTTTAAAACTTGCCGTTGCTTCGTAAGAGGAGGCATGGGACCTATTCTATTCTTCCTTGCGAAAACGCCCGTGTCCCATGCATCGGGGACACGTCAAACATCCTCTGGTGGTCAAAATTAATGAATCGAGCCCGCGACTTCGTGTTCACCTGCAGAGCACCATATATCATACTGGACCACCGCGGCGAGTCTTACCTTTACATCATGGTCGGTCGAATTTCTGGCTTTCCACTGATGTCTTCAGGTTAGTCGACATATGAATTGTTCCTTGGTGCCGTCAGACTGACATTTCGCGAATCAGTCCAGATTCGATTGAACGGAAGAAGTTTGCACGGCTAGTGGTCAGGCAATTGCTGCCTGAGACGTCAACGCAGTATCCAAGAGGCAAAAGTTTCGCTGCTCTCTTTTCTGGTGCACTTCAAATGAAAACGAATCGAAATTACCGGCTTTAACGCACCCAAAACTGCGACGGCACCTCTGTACTTGGCGATGTACGCTTGTCAGCACGAGTTTCATTCCTTTTCTTCTTTTATTTGGCTCACTCTGTTTTACGTGCACAGCGAATGGGATGCAGACCCGGCGGTCAAATTTACGATAATAAAGGCCACGGCCCGAGCTCCTTTCTTCTCTCGCTCTCCTTTCCGGGGCCCTGTTTTGCAATTTTAAGCCGTATCTCCTCCGTCGAAGGAAGCCAGGGCACTCGACCGTCGGCACGTGTTTGCATTCAACGCGGCGGCGGCTTCGCCCCCGTCCCTGCAGCGGTCTGTGCACGGCAGTGGAGCGTGCTCCCTCACCCTGCGCTCGTGCACCGACTGTACACAAGCCACTCCAAGTGGAACGCCCTGCACGGCTCTGGAATAATTGCCGCTTATTGAAATTCTTTCTACACTTTCTTTCTTTCTTTCTTTCTTTCTTTCTTTCTTTCTTTCTTTCTTTCTTTCTTTCTTTCTTTCTTTCTTTCTTTCTTTCTGTCTTTCTGTCTTTCTGTCTTTCTTTCTTTCTTTCTTCGAGAAATCACGGTGTTCTTGCTCTGAACCTGATGCGAGTTTCGCAGTCTTGCACAAAAACTTTTTTTTTTTTAGTTTGCTGGACTACTGTCGGTTTTGCTGAGTCACGGGTATTCTGCTTCGGTACACTGGCAGCACGGCGTAATTTAAGCTGTGCCCGAACTATTTCACATTTGTTCCTTATTCCCAACGCGTGTGCTGCGTGTCTTCTCCTCGTTGCCTCCTTTCTCTCAACGTGTTCATCACGCCATTCCTCTGTCCGAGGCGCCGGGAAAGTCGGGGTGGACTATAGGATATCCGATAAACGTTGGAGTGGAATGCGAAGAACCGATTTTTGCAACGTTTGCGAGGTCGAAGAGCATCGAGTGATCAGCGCTAGGAGGGTGAAGTGTATAGGAAAGATGCAGTATTTAACAGACATCAGTCCCAGCGGTAAAAAAATAATTATGCGGATCCAATGTACATGCTAGAATCTATGTGAAGCAAACCTTTCCTGAGGTGGTTAATTAAAATTTTTTACAACGAAATGAGACGCGTAGGATTGCATTTAATGCGTCATCCCGTGCACCGCGTAATCTGGTGCAAATGCTTACGTACCGCAAATGTCACAGCATTAATGTCACGCAATGTTTACATTTATGCACTATATACACACCGTTCGCGAGCAGTATGCCAAAATGCAAATGACAGCCCGTGCGATTACACATTGTGAGACGTAGCGACGCAGTGATGTCGCATGGGCGAAGGCGATGGTTGATGTTTGTCGAGGGCATATAACGGTGAGGGGAGGATGTGCATGCAGAGAAAAGTACGTGGTGCAAAGCAGTGCTAAGGTTGACTATCATTCGGCGGTTTTTATTCCTGCATCAGTAGTATAATCGAAACACACGCTCACACAGGTGACACGCTATATGTGACGCACGCTCCAATCGCCTCACAGAGCTACAGTTGTCATTGGCACAAGTGAAGTGTGCGTGTGATCTCGGCCTAATAGTTATAGAGCATCGGGCTGTTGAGTGGAGAGACCGATCCCACCATCGTAAACGAAATTCTCTTATTTTCTGTGTGTGAGCTATTCGGCTATAGACAGCGGCAGCCGCGGTCACTACAAGTCTGGGAGGGTTCTCAAACAAAAGCTTCGCTTTAAAAAACCACGATAATGAGAACGCTTCGAGTAGGAGCGTGTTGTTGCTTGCTTTTGCAGGGGTATATATAGCCTTGCGGGGTGGCGCCGGCATTGCGAATCCACGTTTCCACGCAACTTCAGCCGTGCTAACCGTGATGCTTCCTTTCTGAATTTTTTTATATCCTTGCTTTCAGATAAGGCATTTCAAAGAGTCACGGCGACGCCTTCAATAAGACGTGTACATGCGGCTGAGCGCGTATACCTTGCCGGTGCATTGCTTTGACCAACGGACTCGATCTTGCCCGTGTATTGACGACAGGCAATGAGTAGGTGCCGTGTTTGGTGAAAAGAATCCAGCGGCAGGAGCGTATTTCTAATGATGGCGTATGCAGTGTTTGATTTCATCCCAGATCTGTTCTATATAGGTGTCGAGCTAAACCAACAATTCCTTTTTTTTTTTTTTTCGCGATGATGCATCCAGCCGCCTATATAGTAAGGCGCTGAATAAGAAACACGCAGATTCAACGCAATGTTGCTATCTAAATTACGCGAAGCTTGTTTGAGTTGGTGAGGTATAGCTACAGCATAAAAGATGACACGAGCACAGCCTCGTCGCCCGTATTATAGCTGTTTTCCTCAAGAGGACGATGGCGATGTATGGTTCTTGCCGAGGGAGGAATGTTGATGAGAAGTGCACGGGCGCAGAGAAGCCTCAGCACAAATATAAATACATTTAAGATTTCATACCCCTTGAGTCACAGTGACATTCATTACACGGGATTGGCCAAGAATGGACAGTGCCGAAGTTGTCTCTTCGGGCACCTACATACAGTGGATAAAAGAAATCTTATCGCTTTAAGAGAACAGAATCGAAGGCGACTGGGTGCAGCCTTGGGCTCGAGTCCATCCATTCCCGGTGGCTATATACATTGGCAGCGACTCATTGCAGGTAACATCGTGTATAGCTTGAAGGCGTGACGCTGGTTTTCCACGGTATCGGTAGCGACAACGGCGCTATAGTGCAGCGACCCTGGCGGCCCCACCGCCCTTCGTGCGGAAGCCGCGTTGGCATAGCGAACATCCTGTCGGCGGCGCCATGGCACGGCTACCGTATGAACGATTCGTAGCACGACGGCTCGCTGCCACCGTCAGATGCGAATAAAAATAAAAAAAGAAAGGGCTTCGCACTGCGCACAGCGTGACTGACGGGTGTTCCACTTATCCAGAGTGCTCCACTGACGAAAGATCGTGACTGTCGGCCGGAAAGATACCGATTGACCTGCACACGCGACTGAAACCCGGGGCCCAGTTTGACAGTGTACAAACAATGTTAGTTAGAAAGAAAAAACCGTCAACCATCGTTTCTGGCTCATTGCACATACGTTCCTGTCTCGTGCCGAGCGTACGACATTGCAGTTAATTTAATATTGCTCATGTAATGTGTCGTGCAGAAGTAGGTGTCCCCTGGGCTGTCGCCGTCGTTTTATAGTAAGGACCCTTACAACGTGAGGTGGGTGTGCGGATTTAATTTACAGTAAGCAGAAGCTCGACGCTGCAATTAACACGTTATTTCAAAACGTCGACATAATTTTTTAAAGTACGATGCAGTCACCTTGTGACGTCTTAGATTTTGACGAAATCTGACCCAGGGTATAGTTACTAACGGTTTCTTAACAAGAAAAAGTGTACACTTCTAAAATAAACAAGTTCCCACCTGGCTGTTCTTGTGAGTCTTTATTGAACAGAAAAAAAAAAGACGTTCTTGTAGTATAATACATTGCTAAACTCGTGATGTTTCCAAGGTGATGTTCTTGAACCACGGTTTGTGAGGGAAATTCAAACACAGTACAGACACTTGGCTTTCAAGTCCGTGCGCTATTTTTTTCCGATAGCCAAGCACAGAGAGACTTCCGAAAGAATAACCCATTGGTTTAGCCTGATTCAGTGTCTTCCTGCGTACCGCTAGAAGTCAATTTTCTTGTTAAACATATTTAAACTGCCCCGCGAATTGCTAAAACAATGCGTAAGATGTCAATTTTTAGTCGATGGCGAGAGTTTTCAACTTTTCCACGTTGTGCAGATCAAGGTGACAAGACAAAGGCGTGTGGCTATTCGACTGACTTGCCCTTCATTCTGAGTCACTTACATTGAGTTCTTGGCTAAAACATTAGTGGCAGGGCGGTTTGCAGAACGACGTGGGCGCTACAGCAATGATCTCGCTCTTACGGTCGTCGCCGATGGTGCTCATAGCACGCGGCGCGCCGATGGTTTCCGTCTGCCAAGTGACTACACGATACAGCTACGACAACGGACACGGGCGGAATGTGTCAGAAGTGCCAATCCTCCCGTGACCGTTGTCGTAGCTGTATCGTGTAGTCAAACAGTAGTGGCTCTTCAAAGCTCTATAAGCTATAAGCAAAATAGAACAGATTCAATTGTTTGCTTTAGCACTTGCATAACATTCAGAGCAATGGCCGTGCTACAGGAGGCACTGCTTTTGACTGGCTTTTTAACTTTTGGCACAGGCGGTAAGCCGCACGAGGTAATGTCACGCGTCTCAACGATGAGCCGCATTTTCCTTTGTGTGCTCATAATACGCATGCGTGTGAAAAACACTTCCCCTCATTTGTCGTCCCCAGTTGTCGGAGTCTTGGCAGCTCTTCACCAGTGGATTGGCGAGACGTCAACTTCCCTCCTGAAGCGTCGATTCGCCTATTGTTGTCCCCGCTTGGAGCGAAGCACCGCCCGAGACCTGCGCAAAAAGAGCTAACAATGACAAGGCTGCGGTCAGACACATATTTTTCTCGTTAAATGCAAAACAAGATTCTGCAACTGAAATCACACAACTGTGCATACGACGGGGTGTATACGCTGGCGGTTCGCAGGCATACATATATATGAGACCTTGACCGAAACAAGCAATAAACGGAGTTTTGTTTGAAGAAGCTGCGAAGGAGGAACGGAAGCGCGCGTGACGTATCAAAGCGAACAGTTTACACGGGTCGTACGTACACTTTAATGGCCGCATTAAAGTTATTGCCGCTATGTTAATCTATCTCAATGCCACTGCTATTTTAAGCTATCTTCATGGTACTGACTGCGACTGTTATCATCGCGAACGAACCTCAAAATCAAGGACGTAAGGACAGACAGACTGAGTATGCACAATCAGACTGATTTCTTGCAGATTTCTCGCAGATATCTTGCTGGTATCTCACGGTTCACAAACATCCTGCAACAAGCGTTATAAGTACGCGTACTACCTCGCTTTGGTCAACACTGCTGGTGTGGAATAACGCACTCCATTGTGTCACGTACTCTGCGAACGCTGCGTGAGAGTTGACTGTATTGACTTTTATTAGCACGATGCGATGAACTGCGATCGATGAAAAAAAAATGAAGTTAAACCACGAATATAAAAAAGCTAAATCAAAATAGAGTGCGAGTGAAAGGTGGACACGCTGCCGAGGACCCGGAGCCCTTCGCGCGTGCAAAAGACACGTGGCTCACTCAGCCAGCCGAGCTCCGAAGCGCCGGTGGGAAAGCGGACAGACGGAGTTCTCGTCCCGGGGGCGTGGTACCTGCCGTTGCCTGCGCCGCGGAATTACGGGAGCCGTGTCTTCCGATAAACGGCCTGTTTGCCTTTCTTCTTTATCTGTGCCCCATTCCATCCCCTCCCTCCCGATATTTCTTTATTTTTTCTCGTTCCACCTTCGCTCGCGTACCGGTGTCTGTTTGTTTACGGGCGGAAACGCAAGAAAAGAGAAGCGTTCCTCTGTCAGAACGGCCCATTGTTTCAGACGGCCTTCTCTCTCCCCCTCCCTTCCTTCTTTTGCTTTTCGCCGTAGGCAGCTTCTCTGAATTGAACGCGTAGTTGTATAGTGTTATGCTCGCGCCCGGCCTGGGGGAAGCGAGTCTTCTGCGTGCGCCTTGCTAATTTGGTCGTCTCGTGCACGCCGCGATGTCTTTGCCTGAAGACTCTTCGTTCGATATCACTCCCCTTTAGCTTTTCCCTCTCTCTCCCTCTATCTCTCTCCTCCTTCTTCTGCTCTTGTTCCAACAGCGTCCTTCCACGGAACCGCCCCGTCCTTGTTTGCGCGCCCGCTTCGGATCCATAGATTTCGTTAGCTCCTTGGACGCGCGGAGCTAAATTCGATTTGCACCCTCTCCTGTGCGTGCGTGAGTGCGTGTGTGTGTGTGCGCGAGTTTGTTCCGTGAGCGCGGTGCGCGCAACGCCGCCCGCGATAGATAGACGAGCTCGGCGCTCTCGCTGGCCGCTCCTCCTCCGCGGCGTGTGTACAGGACCTAAAGGGGTCGGGGGTCGAAGAAGCAGGGCTCGTTTGGCCCGCCGCTGAATCGAATGAGCGCCGGGGTGTCGTATAATGGGGGAGCCCCTTTCGCACCCGCCCGCCCGCACGGTGCAAGCGGACAGGTGGCTCGATGGTCGTGTGTGTGTGTCTGTGCGGCGTGTGTGTATATATACGAATGGGAGACTAGCTTGCACACGTTGCGTCATCGCGTATAGTAAACAGAAAAGAAGAGCGAAACAGAGCGAAACTGCCTACAGAGTCTGAATCGTTACTGGAGCTACATTTCACCATCTGCGAACTTGTACGCACTGCACGTTGGCGCTGATTCCACAAAGCCGCGCTTTTTTGTCTGCGCGGAAGCTTCCCATTCCGAAAGGGGGAGAGTGAGTGAAACTTTGTTAAAAGCTTTTTTTTTTGCCTACTTTCCCGTGTTTGGCGTGACTGCCTGCTGCGCTGTTGGGTCGGTTGCTATCTCGGTGGATATATTTGTGGATAAATATACAAACGTTATACGTGCGCCGAATGAAACTACCAGTGAACTGGCTTATAATAACCCATGTATGTGTAGACGAAGTGTGCGCACCTCTGTTCTGCGTAGCACAGAAAATAATATCCTGCATAAAACTTCCCAGTTGAAAATGACAACAGAGGTTGTGTTCAGTACTACAGAAATTTCTGTTGTACAACAGGATTTTTCTGTAGTAACTACAGATTCCTGATGGAGCGACAGACTTTTCTGATGTACAACAGACATTTGTTGTTGCTACTACAGAAGTACAGTCTGTCGTATGTCTGTTGTTACAACAGAAAGCTGAAGCTCTACAACAGATTTTTGTAGTACTACAGAAAAATTTGTCATCACTACAGGCACCCTGTTGTCCCAACAGAAATGTTCCTGAAGTAACCCGAAAAACTTCTGTAGTGCTACAGAGAGCTGTTGAAATACTACAGAAACCTATTGTGGCAACAGGCCCCCAATTGTCATAACAGAAGTGTTCCTGAAGTAATGGACAAACTTCTGTTGTACTACAGAGAACTGTTCCACAACGGAAACCTATCGCCGCAACATGTACGCAATGATGACAACAGAAGTGCACTGAAATTGTGTGATGCGACAAGCTTCTGTAGTGCCCGATTGAAAAAGACAGAAGGAATTCCTGTCGCAACTACAGAAATTCTGTTGTACGACAGAAGTTGTTGACATTTCTTAATTGGGAGACATTTCTGACGTTACGACAGAAATTCTGATTTCGCAACAGAAGCATTCTGTCGCGACAACAAGAGTTCTGAAGTTGGAACAACAGCTTTATATCCTGACAGCGACTCCGACGTTACGACACCAATTCTGACGTAGCAGCAGAAACATTCGGTCGCGACGGCCAAGAGTTCCGAAGTCGCAACAGAAGCGCTTTCCATCGCGGTCCTTTAAAATTGTATGTTTTCGCATCGGTGGGTTACACTGTACTTTTCTCTTGCGCGGTATTCAATCGCGCTTCTCTGAAGCCGGCAATGCCGATGGCACCGACACCGGTATTAAAGTCGACGTGGCGAATAGTTATAATTGTGCCGTGACGACGCGGCACCAGCAACGCCCTACCGGCCTCCTCAAAATCGGCCGCTGATCAAAATCATACCATCTACGGGAATGGCTGCGTATCCGTTTTTTTTTTTTGGTAATATGTGGCACACAGGCTTGTGGACTTACATGTGCTGTTACACTGACACGTTAGTTAATTTCCCAGGAATATTTCACAAGCTTATGCGAAGCGGAAAAGAAGATTTGGGTTGTTCCACAAAGTTGCGTGAAAAGCTGTCTCGCTCGGGTCTCATTAATCTGGTACAGTGCTGCCGTGAGAAGCCAGTATGCTGTCAGAAAGAACTCTCATCCACGATTGTTTATGTAGCTATTTTGCATTGAACACACGAATTATATGTGCGCTCAAAACTGTAAAGAACGAGAGACAGCTGTCGAAACTAGCAGTAATAACCCTAAAAGTCAACGTTGTCTATTTCTGAATTTCTTATTTAATATGGATATCGTACATCAAAATCGATTTTCTAGCACTGCGCGATGTACCTGTCGATGGTACGAACACTCTTGCTCTTCTAGAGATGCGGCACTTGACGCGGTGGAGTGATAGCGGATCTTGGCTCTCAAAATGCAAATGTAAACATCAGCGCATCAGCACGTCGTACTATTCACATGGGCAAAACGTATACTTGAAAAGCATGTCAGGGGTGGTTTTATTAGCTGCACCGACGCCATACTATTTTGGGATGTCCTCCAACGGACTTTGAAAAAAGACTTTGACATCAACGCTCATACTGTGCGATACCTGCTGCCGACCGCTGATAATAGTGCACCTTTTGATATGTTTTTTCTCATCGGAATGCACAGTTTGTGGACAACGCGAATGATGGACAGAAACGCCGAAACGGTTGTACCTACAAGGGTGAATTTCATCCAAATGACCCTACATCTAAAGCAGGTTTATGATGAACTTGATACCCAGCCGGACTGGTGCCCCATTTTGGTGAGGTGCCCGCGCAGTTCTTCTAGAATGCGCATACGGCACCATCAAGTGCGAGAATCGAATCAAATACTTTTTTTCTTAGCAGCATTGAGCTGTACTGTCGCGTTCTCGTACTCATCTTGAATAAAATTTTAAAAAAGTAATTCCGATGGATTATGTTTGCGCTCGAGTGTAAAACAGCGATCGTGGCGTCGTTGAAGCGCACGGTTAAATAACAAGCGATGCTATATCCACAACTTCCACTGCCGCTTATATAGTGAACTGCTCAAACGTGTTTGTTCCTCTTTTCTGGACGACCGGCACCAGGCAGCCGAGTTGGAAGCGCGATGCCGTAAGGCCCTTCGGTGCGCGGCTTCCCAGAATGGAGGAGCGAGAGGAACGGGCGCATGCGCGGTGGCTCTGCCGGACTTGCCGGACAAAGAGGCGCCTGAGAGCGAGCGAGCGCTGAGCCGCATGCAGGCCCGCCCTCCGTGGCCAGCGCAGCGCGGGTGAATAGAGCGGTCCTGGGCGAAGCCATACAGAAAAGCCCGCGTGGCTCAGTCGTTCTTTTGAATGCACTCATCGCGGGGAGGGTTGGGCTACGCTCGGGCCCTAAGCCTGCACGATGCGACGCCCGGGAGCCGCTTTAATGCCCAGATGAAGACGCAAGCGAGCGCTCGATATCGATTCCAGACTGAGCGGTCAGTTTGTCTCGCCGTGGACGCGTGGGGCTTTCCGAGTCTTCTTTCCTTCTTTTTTTTTTTTCAATGCAGTGCCGCCATGCAAAGCGGATCGGAGATTCAAGCGTGTGCCTTCGCTTTCTATCTTTGCTTCTAGATTGTTTTTGGGCAGTTTATAGCTGATATCTTCTCGTCAAGACAAACAGCGGGATTCTGTACGTCGATATTGCCGCTGAACGAAATTTCGATTTCTTGCAGAAGGCAAGCAAGTGAGATGAACGAACGTGAAAGGAACAGACCGAGAAACTCGGACTGCTCGCCACTGCAGCTTCACCGCTCGCACGAAAAGGTGACTTTTACAACGGCACGAGCAGCTCTAATATTGTACACGCGTATATACAACAGCATCAGAGGAGGACATTGCATAACGTTACTGCCCCACTGCATCGCTACCTGTCAGACATCAAATGCTTCCGTGCTATATAGTTAACAGCGTTGCGCATGTCGGGGTGGTGATGCGGACATGCGGGTGCTTTCGCGCTCACACATGTAGGGAAACTAGTTTTGGCCGACCTCGTACATTAACAACTTCCCGGTGGCGGCCCTGCCGTATCAAAGGAGTAATACGGCTAGGAAAGAGTGAGCTGGTATGTTTTGGCTAGTTCTCGCTAGTTCTGGCCTGCTGTCCTACAAAGGGGAGGGAGGAAAGCGGGCAAGACAAAGTGATGAAACATGTGGATGATGAGCAAAGGAAAAATAAAAGGATGCGTGTATACAAAGATCATTCACATAACACAATGGTGACTCTAGAGACTAGTAGAGTGTTCTGGAAGTAGTCTACAGAACTGCACTATTAGTTGTCTTTTCTTGGTCGCGCCAAAGACGTTACCGCTGTAAGTGACGTCCGAGACGAATGGAGAACACGTTTGGCGATTTCGGCGGCATTCTACCGCAATGTGAACAGCTCTCACCGAAACTTCCGAACCGATCGCAGATTATTTTCTTCGGTAGGCTCTCGACAAAGACTTCTTTTCGCCGCGAACTTTTCACCGCGAGCATTCTCCTTAAAAGTCGACGGAAAATTTTCGTTCCTGCCATTAAAGAGAAAGCAACCAGGAGCTTCAGTTCAGCGGTGCAGGAAAACAACGCCTTCTAATCGGTAGGGCAGCCATGCAGGCAGTTGCCATGGTCGGCGACCAACCTCTCCTCTTCCTCCTCCTCCTCCTCTTTGAAAGGAGAGGGGCCACGAGTGCTGTTCCAGAAGAGCGCCGACGCTTCCGGAGTCCATCGTCGCGGAGTGTGTGCAGTACTCCGAGGGACGGAATCATCGCACAGGGCTGGAGAAGAGGCCTCTCGCTTAGATTAGATGCGGGCGACAGAGAAAGAACGGCGGGGACGACGTCGGTGATCGACCAAGTGTGCGATTCTGTTCACTCGAGTGCAGGCTTCAATACCAGCTGCGACCTCCTCGGGCGAGGGACGCGCGTATTCCCCGCATTCCTCGACTCGGACAGTGATCCGTGCGCGCTGCGCGCTGTTGGCCATCCGCGAAGCTTGCCCCCCCCCCCCCCTCCCCCCTTCTCCCCCTTTTCCTCTGTACGTGGCGTCAGCCAAGCGGTCCCAGCTCCGCGCTTGCCTGCGCTCTCGAGCGACCTCGGGCCGTACAGCAAGCGTCTCGGTTCGCTCGCTCCCTTGGAGACTTGAGCCACGAGCCGATGTAAGGGAGAACCGAAGGCCTAAAATTTCCTCACGATGTTATTTTCCGCCCTTGTTCCTGTTCGTCGTAGTCACCGGCAGCTAGCATCGTCACCTCCACTTTCCTCTAGCTTCAAGTTCGCCGACCGCCCTTTTATTTGGTCTTCTTCTTCGCCATCGGACCTTCCATGTCTCCGGGTGCTATACGACGTTGCCTCATTTGTCTTCTAATGCAGCAGACGCCCGCATCTGTTCCGTGATCTCCCTGCTGCCTCTTGGTCGTTCTGCTGCGTTGGCATTTGACTCGCGCGCTTCTATTCTTAACGTCAAAGGCACGGGCGTCGGCCGCCGCCTCTAATGGCGTCTTTTCCAAGAAACCTCTGAAGGCTCTTCCTTGAAACCAGCTAGCGACAGCAGGAAACCGCTGTGGTGTTCTAGGCTATTGCATGGGAGAGGTAAGTAAAGTGAGAGAAAAGATTTGCAAGGATGATCACCGATATCTAACATATGTACGCGCCTATAGCTGTCAATGCTGCCTATACTTCATCAGTATAGTTCAGGGACGTATACTTTGCAACGGTTATTTTCCATCGATTATATTCTTTCCTTATCGTCCTTTCCGCCGAATGGCCGAGTCCACAGCATGTCAAGATATGTTTACTTTTCTTCATCAAAAGGAAGAAACAGCCGCATAGAAGCTGCTACATACAGCTGCTTGACGGGGGCGGCTTCCCCCAAGATTTGGCAGCAGTGTTCAGCAATATACATTTTAACATTAGCTACAACAACATCAGCATACTTTCCGATGAGCACACAACAAGAAAAAAACAGCGAAGATATACGTAGCGGTAACGGGTAACGGTGTGCGCACGGTTTCGTGCGACGCAGCGACGAAGGCCAAGAAAGGGTGGAAGATGAAAGGAGCGGTTTCCAATGATACGACATCAGTACCACATTTACAGGAAAATCCAAACAGTGTTTTTTACTAGAGAGTCAATTCGTCCCTTCTTCCCTACCTAAACACGGATATTTGAATCGATCAACAAGGGAAAGCCGTAGCCTATAGAGCCTCAACGTGGGGGCTTGTTTTCGCACTGACAAAGTTCACTTGTCGAAGCGTTGGCCCGCTGATGTGTACCAATGTGACTTATAACGAGAATAAACTGGCGAGTCAATGAATGATTCCTTTATCGAACGCAGATGCAAAACGGGGTATTTATTAAAATTAGGGGAGTATGACACTTTGGCCCAAACTTTGGGAGGAAAGAGAGAGAAGTGATAAGGGAAGCCGAGAATGTTAGCCAAGCTACCCTTGGGTAAAGGTGGAAACGATAAATTACTGCGCCGAAGTAATAGGCACATACGAGGTGATCATAATTATGTTTTCCGGAATTTTTAAATAGCGCCTGTACACATACAACATAGTTCTAGTACTTGAGCTGGACTATTCAAAGAGGCGGGCGTTACATTCACGAGAAATCAAAACACATATACAACTAATTAGAAAATATTCGCTAATTAACCTAATCAATTACTTTACGATACATATTGCAATTTACGAATTGTAGCCGGTGAAGTTGCGAGGAATATATCCACTCGAAATGAATTACCAGAGTGTCACCAGTTTAGAGATATGCGCCATCAAACTCGCCGTAAAAATATGCACTGTTGTTCCACTTACGTTTTTTTAACAAAATGCTCTTATACACTGAAGCACAAAAGTAACTGGAACACCCGTGTATTTCATCCCACTCTTTGGGAGATAATATCTCGAAACGGGTGTCATCCTGGAGATTCAAGCGGATACGCCTTGCAAACTCACCGGCTACCATTCGTAACTTGCAATATGTGCCCTAAAGTAATTAATTAAGAAGGTAATTAGTGAAACTTTGGTAGTTAGTTGAATACGTGTCTCGAATTCTCGTGCTAGTAATGTCCGCCTCTTCGAATAATCTAGTTCAAGGGCAAGAATTGTGCTATCTGCCACAGACGATTTTAAAAAAATCCGGGTACCTTAAGAATGCTCACGTCGTATCATCTATATAGGTACAGGTTAAGCATCAATCTTTAAAAAATCAGGCTAAATATAATATAAACAATTTCTGCATGGTATTCCATTTACGAAACCCAGTTCCAAGTTACACTACACGACAAGGGGAAGGCTGGGTTGTACCTCTTGGGGAATTTAGGGCGCAGATTTCTGTCCTAAATGTATCACACCTGATGAAAGCCGAACGCTATAGGCCAGGGTACGCTTGTACCCATTTGAACCAGTGAGTGCCGGGTGGTGGTACATAATCGAACCCACAACCTCCCGCAACCGAGGCGGGCGCTCTACAACTATATAGGCCACGGCTGCGGCCGCATTTCGATGGGGACTAAATGCAAAAACTCCGGTGCGCCGTGCATTGCCGTGCATTAAAGATCCTCAGGTGGTCGAAATTAATCCGGAGTTCCCCACGGTAGCTTGCCTCATAATCAGATCGTGATTTTTGGCACGTAAAACCCCAGAATTTAATTTTAGTTGGTTGTACCGGCCGTTCGTTTGAAATCGAGGTAAACAGAGACTTTGTTACAGTCGGGCTTCTCTCTTAAATGGCTGTGAGACGCGTGGCGGTTTTGACTTATGCACTCGTACTTACAGAGAACTGCGCATTGCCCATATGTATAAATAATGGAACTCCTCTATTAACGTATTTCTTTCGTAAGTTTACTAAACTGTAAGTATATTGTCTGCTTCTGTCTTAATATTAATCAATGCTCTTATGATTAATGCCGTGACTGCGTGTTTGATTTCTCTGAGATAGTGGCATAATATGTCGTATAGGAATTTCTCTTTCAAATATATTTTTTGTATCCACAGTACTGAAGCGCCTTGTCAAGCTGTGTAGTGTAAGCAGACTTTTTTCACAGACCCCTCTGTCTGTATTTTGTTTACACAGAAAATAAAGATTGATGATTGATGGTAAATGAGTTCAAGAAAGAAGAAAAATTCACGCATACGCATCGCGTTCATGGTTCAGTTCGGTACAACATGCCGTTAAACTTTGGGAGAAGGTTTGGTAGGGTAATAAATAAAGGTTTGGAGCAGTTGCAGTTATTCGGTGAGACTAGCTTTTAGAGCGAAGTCCCACAATGCTCGGAATACTCAGCTGTGGTCGGGATAGGATGCAGTGCCCGCTTTAAGGGCCACTTTAATTAACGCAATACGCCAACGGTCCTGCTTTTTTCTATTATAGTCTGTTGTGCAAGATACGTGGCAAGATAAAAGAGAAAACTGGTGCATCGTGCTGTTGTATAATTAGTTGTTGCTTGCCTCCGTATGTGGCGCACGTATATAGAAAAATTGAAGGTTCTTCGTCAGCTTGTCGTTTAGTGCTTATCAGTTAAATATTACAATCGCCGAACATCAACGAATATGTTCGATGCTAAAAGAATTGTACGCCTGTAAATCACAAGCACTTGTTATTGAATGAGTTAGTGAGGGATAAAGAGAGTTAATTATCTGAGAAAAAGCAGAGAGGTAAAAGAGGTAAAAGTCCTCTAGCCTGCTACTCTCCTCACTTGTTTCTGGATTTCACTGGATGTTGCTTAAATGGGCGACTGTAGATAGCGATACGCATACAACGGTGCACACGCATACGGAATATGCGCAACTGTTACCAAGGGTGAGCGCCAGTTCACACAGTCGCTTTCGCTGCAGCAGTAGTAGCTTTGGAATCTCTTCTAGCGTTTTTTTTTTTTTAATACCAAACAAGAGGTAGAGAGGGAGGACAGGAACGACTTTAAGAGTCATAGGTTTGCCGGAGTCGTTAGCAGGATTTACGTTTGTCGCCTTGGGCTTTAATTTTGTAGCGTGACGCCCCAATGTCGCGGAACTCCCGGCCACGCTCACATCACCGGAGAGAAGAAGATCTAGGACCAAATTTCGCTTAAAATTGGCGCCAGCTACCGAATTGCACGCACAATAAACTACGCCCGCCCACCCGCGTCACTAGTTACCCGAAACGAGCTCAATCGTTCGGCCGAGCGGCGCCGTTCCCGATATCTATAGCTCCCGGAGAGCCAGCCAATCAGTCCGAGCTCAACCAGGCAGAACTGCCGGAGGACGGGAGGGCAGTTTTGGGAAACGTCGGTTCCTCGACGGTCGCTGTCCGGCGGCAGTTATTATATCCCCCACCGCGCGGGGAAAACGGTCGAGTTTGAGCCAGTTTACGCCATTTTAAGAGGGAGCGTCGAGGGAAAAGAAAATAGTAAAGAACAGGAGAAGAAACCTGCAGTGAAGCCCACTACAGTGAGCGCTATAGTTTTCCCAAAACCGTGGGATGGGTGCTTGAAATCGAGCGGCGCCTCTTCGCTTTTATGGCCCGGTGTTTATATAGATCTCCACTCTCGGACAGTCCTGTATACGCCGGCGTCGTCGGGACACTGTGGACGCCGATAGAGACAAGTAAAAGACGGGACGAAAATGAACCAACGGACGACGAAAAAGAAGTGCGGATTAAAAAAGAGATCTGCTTGTGTCCCTGTTTTAGATATATATATTTATGTGTATATACATGGGCAGCTTTCAAGTAGTGCTGCCTTGAGCCACATGTTCTCTTCGCGGTGTCTTTGTTCTTTTGTCGTTTCAAGCAGAAGTGGCTCGAGTTGCGCAAAAAGCACTTCATGGCTCTGAAGTACAGACGCTCCCCGTCATATAGCAACGCCTCCCCCCCCCTTTCCCCCTCTCTCCCCCATCTCCACTTTTCGCAGCCTCTTCGTTCGATAGCCGCCACGTTTTCTTGAGAAGCGTGAAACTGCTGCAGTGTGAGCACTGGATATGAGAAGGGTCCTTCCTCTGTCTAGGACAGTATATAATCTGTTGATTAAAATGAAAAGAAAAGGAAAATTCTCTGAAAGCGGGCAGGCCCCCTGAGAAAGTGCATTTTCTGCTCGGTTTCGTTTCGAGAAAGGACGAAAGTGAATGGACATTCGGTGTGGTCACTAATGCCGTTGAGTGTCCTGCTTCTATGGCCGAGCTTATACTACTTGAAAGCTGTGATTCACCAGTATATGCGTGAAATGCGCCAGATCCAGTCTACGTGCACAAGTGTACGAGTAGAGGAAAGGAAATGGTGTGGCGGAACTTAAGAGAATCGCTCGGAGCTCTGAGGCACTCAGCTCTTCAGCCCCAAGGGTCTACGCATTTGTCCTCCTGTCCCCCATTGAGCAGATTATAGAAACCCTTCCGGGGCGTGTGAGCTCAAGCCAGCAACTTTCTTCATCAAATTTGCCGAGAAAGGCGCCTGTGGGCATTAAATCAGGAGTCTTACGCAGCCGTTTCCAAAGCTTGAGATCCTGGCAACCGCAGCTATATACATCCATATGTTACGAGCGTCGGTACAATCACGTATACGCGACGATTTCGGAACCTATATTTTTTTCCTTATTTTTTTCCCCGGGGTAAAGGTATATTCGCCGCCACGAAACCTTGAAAAGCATGGCTTGGCGTCGTTTCGCAGTTTGCAGACCGTTTTTCAAACACGCACTCCTCGACCCCCCCCTCCGTTACTGCGCGAGCGGTTGGCGTAAAGGAAGAAGCCAAACCCGCGCACTCGCTGTGTGTATGCGCTGTGGCGCAACGCTCGCTGGCGGGTCCTCAAGTGCGTTCTAAGCAGTCGACGCCCTTCTCCTCGCTCGAAGGAGCTACAGGGCTCGAGTGTTTGCTGCAGGCAACGCACACGCTTCGGCGGGCGCATTCTTCGAGGTCCTACGCCGTGACTCAAAACGCGTACGCGCACACATGCGTGGCCTCGTCCGTTCTGTAGCTCTCCCCGTTGTCCCATCTGGAGGAGGCGCGTCCAGGAGTCACGCCGACACGTCCGTTCAACGCCGTCCTCTCGCCAGTTCTTGCACCTCCCGCCCTGAATCAATGCCCGCACGCACCCGACGCCGTCGTACACTCTCCACAACGCAGGCGTGGGTTTTTTTTCTCAGCGTCCACGAACCCAGCCGCGCCCTCTGAGCACACACACACCACGAGAGATCACTTTTGAGAGGCCACCGCGCCGTTGACGCGAGTAGGGAGACCCGGGTCTTGTTCGACCCCGTTCGCCGCTGCCTTGTTCTCGGGAGACGTCTATTGTGCGGGCAGCGTCCGTGGTTGTGTTCGGAGGCGCCCTTAAATCAGGCGTCTAATCCTCGTCGTCGCTGGCCGCCTCGCTCGTAGCCGGCTGTAAGAGGATCACACTGGCTCGCCGCTTCAGAGGCGCCCCGCGGTGTTGGGCAACTCCCGGACGCCCGTAACTTAGACTCCGGTTCACTTATTGCTGTCGGCGGTCGGCGCGCGGGAATCGCTGGGCTGCCGCGTGCGCATGCCGCTGTCGCCACAAAGACGTCTCGTGCGGGAACCACGTGGGATGCTCTCCCACCTGTCTTCTTTCTTTCGCCCACCTCCATCCTCAAACCCCTTCCTTTGTTCTTTTTTTTTTCACAGCAACAAGTGCGTGTGCTTGCGAGTCTGTGCGTGAGCTTGCGTCTTCGTTTCAAAAGGCCGGCCGCTTATTCGCGTGAAAGGTCTACGAGAGTCACCCGTGTTGGGGCTGTCGTCGCCAATCTGTGAGTGCCTGCCCGAGGATCCCGAGCAAGCTACGAAAGGAGGCAGTCAGAATATAATTTACGCGATCCGGCTCGCTTTATTCCGCCCCGTGTTGTCCTTTAATGCTATACGGGAGGAGAGGTGAGTAGCAGTAAATAACCGTGAGAATGGGTTTAGCCTGTGGTGGTATGCACACATACTGCGAAGACGTTCTGTGCCTCTTGCTATCCTAAGCTTCGTAACGTTTCTCTAAATAAGAGGCTCATATTAATGCGGCCGTAATTTTCTCTCAGTAATTTACGTGAAAGGCGAACACGTGGAACGGGCTGTTTCCCCTCATCTTGATCTTATCACTATAAGAGCAAGATCAAGAGCAAGAGCAAGATGGAAAACATGTGTGTCCCCTCCATAAAAAAAAATTAATGAAGAAATTCGGTTTCTTCTCTCAGCTGCGTCAAAGGTTATGCTGTATATAGACGCCTCATCATGACGGAGTCCCCGCCTCCCTGCTCTCGACAAAAATGTTTGTGTCATTTCCTGCGACTTGAAATTCAACGCGGCAGAGACGGACACGAAACGAAGCATATACGAAACTTATACATCAAGAGTGCTCGCGACACTGCTGTCACTGGTGACGTTGACGACGTGGAAAGGAGTTGCGATTTGGTCAAAGCATCTGCAGTACAAACGATGTTTCGCAAAGTGTGCAGACCTCCAATGGCTGTGCAGATATAAGGAAGTGATGCAGCACTCAGTACGACGGGACGCCCTCGCGAACAAGGCAAGCCGACAAGAGCGGTTGCGAAACCACCGCCTTCTACAGTTCGCTTCGCTGTATTAACGGATAGGAGAGGTCTTAAGCAGCGTTGTGTACGAAACCATGGGTCTCTGCGGTAGTTATAACGCTCTAAGCGTACTTCAGTGAGCATTGCTAGCCCTACCGGCTGTCCAAATCGCTTTGCGATGGCTAGTAATGCAAGGGACGGACAGCCATTACAGCCGCACTTCACAGATCTCCCGGATGTGCGACCGCATTTATCTAACAGCCACTGCAGGCAGAACAGCTCCCATTGAGGACGCTGTGCTGATATTTTCTCTACGAATGTTGTTTTCTAATTGCAAGCTTTGAAGAAGTCAGTGGGAATCAGGCGCTCTGCAGATGCAGTGCAGTCGCCGCCTTCCTTGATTCGCGCTTTTGGTTTCCCGCATCCAAATAGCGTCGACCTTTCCTCCTGCATTTGCTGCGTTCTCTACGGCCTTGCTGCAGTCCTGGCATTTGGCAGTTCTGTCCGGCGCGGGCTGAGCCCGCATGCGGCGTATCAGCAAGATCAAGCCTTGAATTAAAGTAAACACTGGCTCCGCGCGCGAAGTCCTTGTCTTTGGATGCGGAGGTAATTCTCTCGGGAAAGGCCGACGAGTATGTGGTGAGACAACTTTGAGACTGTCGTGCGAGAAAGGAGACAATTTGAAACTTTCGCTCGCTTTTTCTTTGATGGCGTGGTAACTGTTTTCAGAGAGACCAGAACAGCTGCTTGGTATGAAACTATCCTGCAGTGTAAGCACTCAGAGTAATTAGGGGCAGGCCGCTAGCCTGCACAGCTCTCCCGTAGTTGTCGGACTTACAAGTATAATAGGATAGCGTTAGGTAAACAAATGCTGCATATATGACATTCATGGTGGGCCGTTATACTGATACGCAAAGTGAAACGGAGAGCAACCATTTTTTTTTTTCTCGAAAGCTACGTGTATCAGCCAGCGGCAACGTTTTGCGCAGGAACCAGGAAAGGCGTGGCGCTTCGTCACATGACATTTGGAAGTACAATTTTGTGCCTTAGTTAAACAAAGTATGGGGTTTTATGTGCCGAAACCACGACCTGATTATGAGGCACGCCGTAGTGGGGGACTCCGGAAATTCCGACCACCTGGGGTTTCTTAACGTGCACATAAATCTAACTGCACGGGTGTTTTCGCATTTCGCCCCGTCGAAATGCGGCCGCAGTGGCCGGGATTAGATTCCGTGACCTCGTGCTTAGCAGCCCAACACCATATAGCCACTGAACAACCACGGCGGGTTGTGCCTTATTTTCGCAGGCACAACGCATTTCTTTAAGTAATGTTTCACCGATCCTTCTGTCAGCGGTCTCAAATATTGTGCACCGAACGTGTCTGTTATGTAGACGTGTTTGTCCAGGTAGAAAAAAAAAGAAGCTTTAAAGAAAGGCTGTGGGAGGCAAAAAAGTACAAGGACAGAAAATAAAAAAGTGCTAATATGTAATATGTTTACAGAAAACTGATCACAGAAAGTCACTGTTCACGATAAAATCCTGTAGATCCTGTAGACTAAGCGGCGTACCTCCTCCGCGGCTGAAGAATGTACACGGTCATGTATATACAAAGAGGTACTCAAAACTATTGAGCCTTACCCAGCAATATTTGAACTAGGTAGCAGCAGGGTATATTCACTTATTTGTCTACGACGGTACAAAAATCAGCTACCTATGTTTTAGCTTATCTTTCTTTTTCAGGTGCAAAGTTAACATGGCTGCACCTCCAGTAAAGAGAAGAGCATAGTACCATAATCGAGTTCCTGTTTCTCCAACGCAAATGTGTGAAGCATATATGTGATGAAACGTCACAAACTCTAGGTGATCGCCAGTGGCCCTCCATATGTCACCGTTAAGCATTGGTATGCCAATTTTAAAGCTGCATGCCACTTCGGCGCGGAAAGTGAGAAACCCAGTAGGAAGGCCTGTTCCTGCCTCTGTACCCGCAAATGTGAAAGCCATCCACAACATGATTATGGAGGACTATTGGATATCAGCCAGAAGTATTACTACATATCTTGGAATACCACGTGTGAGAGTTGGTGCCATTATATATCCACGACGACTTAAAATTGAGAAAGCTTGCGGCATACTGAATACCAGACTTTCTGACAGCTGAACGATAAGGGAAACGTGCGGAGACATCGACGGCTGTTTTGTAACTTTTTGCAAAAAGACGGAAGTCAGATTTCCCGGGCAATGTGGTAAGTGAGATGTGGGTGTACTGTTATGATACCGAGACACGGAACATATGGATGGAACAGATTAAGGAATAGAAGCAAAGCGGTTCCCCCATGCCAAAGAAGTTCCGTGTGCAAATGTCGGTGCAGAAGCAAATGGCAACATTTTTGGGGGATAAAAAATGGAGTTCGGCTGGTTTACTACCTTCAGCAGGGTGCAACCATCAGTGCAGGATATTACTTTGCTTTATTGACAAAGTTGAGGCGTGCCATTAGGAACAAATTGAGGAGCCGTTCCACTCGGTGTAGGTGGATGACCAGAGACGCTGTAGCACATCACACAGGGTAAGAGAAGGGTACATGTATCTATTTTCATGGTAGTGACGATATCTTTTTTATTACTGTGACATACGAGATTGGTTTGGTTACAACCTTAGAATCTTGGCCAAAGTTGAATCTGTACACGACCGTTGCACGGCCGCTCGATGCAAAGCAAGCTTGTGCTTTTGGATCGAGCGGCCATGACCGTTGTTGAGTAGTTGAGTGACTTGAATCAGTGTGCCACTTCAAACCACACTCTTCTAGCACAAACTGAGTTAACCATTTCTTATCTGGTTTTGAAATATCCACATTAATGTCTCTGACGATGATAACAGAGGTATTGTCATCACGGCTAACCCATGCATAGTGCGTGGTCATGAACTTCTCGATATCACACTTGGTAGCACCTGGAGATATATACCCAATATATATCACAATTTCATCTTTCGTTCATACGGCACAGACATCACCACAGTCGGTGGCGTTGTCCTCTTGCGAGTCAAGGGTGTATGGTTGTACACCCGTGAGCAAAAGTATACGGACCGCAGGGTCGCCGAAAAAACAGAATTTATTCGTGATTAATATGCATAAACGGAAACTGACGAGTGCACTAGAAAATTCGTAATGCCAAGTTTGGACTGCAGTCTTCAATTTCAAGTTACATTTACAGACAGAGGAGGAAATGAGTTTTATCGCGCAATCCCTGGCCCACATACTTTCGCTCACGGGTGCACATACGTTTTAACCTTTGCGTATATGGCAATGATTTTTGCTCGTGAGTCCATGTGCTCTTCGCTAACAATTACAGACTATATACTAATCGACTTGAAATAATGCATCTTGGTTGATTAATTTCATTTATTATTATTTCATTTTATTATTATTATGGGCGGAGCGCTTGAAGCCTGCTTCACCTCCGCCGCATGTTGACCCTCTATTGTGAGATCTCCGGGATCGGCCCACGCTCACCTTTATTTATTGTTGACGTATAAAAAATATACATGGAAATCTTGAATTATTATTATTATTATTATTATTATTATTATTATTATTATTATTATTATTATTATTATTATTATTATTATTATTATTATTATTATTATTAGCGGAGTGCCTGAAGCTTGCTTCACCTCCACTGGGGGCTAACCCGGTATTGCGCAACCTCCGGGATGGGCCCAGATTTGTGCCCACGGACACGATAGTTGCATTTGGGGTAAATGTATACAGGTTCGGTGTGAAAACGTCTAGGAAAGCTCTCTAAAGGTGTCAGCCCGTTGCATTACAATGCCTCGACGCATATTGTAAGTGAAATAATGGCAAAACTGACTACCTTAGGCTTTCAAGTGATGCCCAATCCGCCCTATTCGCCCTGCTTCCCCTCCTTGCTATTATCCTTTCTCCAATCTCAAAAAAAAAGCCCACAGAGATAACGATTTGGGAGTGTTCTGTATTTCAGATAATGCTGCAAAAGAGTGCTTACACCAGCAGACGGAAGGGTATTGATTGCAGGGACTTATGAACATGCATGACAAAATTACGCAAGTGCATTATAGTTTCCTTGGGTAATATGTATAAAGGTGTGGTAGTTACGGCTTCCTAGATAAATTTCCTTTAGGTCAATACTTACCAGCACCGCCTCGTATAGTAGCAGCGGCGACAACATACAGCGTCTACAGACGCGCTGACTTGGCGCCCGCTTTAATTTTCCAGGGTTTTTCGAACACCTAATAATTCTACGCCGCGTACAGGATCGGCTAAACAAAAATGAATTGACGTTTGGTTTCTTTGTTGTACTAAACTATTTCTATAGCGTTTGCGTTTCTACAATGATTGCGTTTGTTTTGATTAATTTTTATGCTTTGTACTGTTTTCATACTCACTGATGTACCCACGTACTCCTGCTTGGATCAGCAAAGAGTCAGCAGTATCTGTTAATCAATTGATCATTTAATTAATTAAATTATTCTAGACGCTAACACCGGGAATTGCCGCCTTTGTGCTGCGGCGCGCTGCGTCTGGGTGCCTTGCACCTGGACTTCTTCGAGTTCAACCAACCAGCGAGTGCCTCACAGTCCAGCGCTAAACATGGCGCCCGTTATCGATCTTTTATTTAGCTCAAGCGATCAAGACGAGTCAGCGCGTTATTCCTCCACACTGCGCAGAACGAAATTATTGTCTAGATCTGCGGATTCCGGAGGCATCGACACGCGCAGCATTTCATTTGGCGGCCGTCGGCAAAAGATGCATAGAGACGAAGACACTGCAGAGACGAGGACGTGAGCAGGTAGTGTAGCGTCTGCGGTAAGGCCCCCCGATTATCTCCTAATAGGCCTCGAGCCTTCTGGTCACACTTTCTATGCGTGACCGGTTCGTTAGGAACGCGCCGAGGCCACGCTCCGTGTCCTTGACAGAACACCAGGCACACAAGCAAGACCTGTCGAAACGGTGCCACCATGCGGCCGCCACGCGGCCATTCACGGACTGTAATAGACACGCAGTTGCGGAGGACCGAGACAGCTGCACCTCCAGCTGCACGCATCGAAAGACGCAACCGCGATGCGGGGCGTGTTTCTTATTATGGCCACGTGGTGGACAGGTGGCGACCGCGAGCACGCGCGCGGCGTAAACGACCCCCGCGGTCGCTTAATTCGCTCGCGGTCCGCGAAGCTCGTTTCCGGCGAGTCCGCCATCTTCGCCGCGTCTCCAGGACACGATATCCGCCGCCGCAGCTCTTCGCCCCGCTTTCTTCGCCGTAAGCCATCGTGGCGCGCACGCATGCAGGCGCGTGTGTATGTGCGCGAGTCTCGCATACGAGAGGCAGTTCTCCTTATACCCGCCACGCTCCTACGCGCAAATGGGTGCTGTATACGGGCGCTCGGGCTGTCTCCCAAGTTGTCGCGTTGACGATTAGGGAGCCTCGCGGCAAATGCACACCTCCCACCCTCTCCTTCGTTTATTTTCATGAGGGGGGAGGGAGGGCTTTATTCGCGTCCTCGTGTCCTGGCGACGCTCGTAGACGCCAGCGCTAATCGCGCACGCTTCCGCCGCGTTGCGAGCGCGTGCACCAACCACCATCGGCTGCGGTCGCCGTAATGCGTGGACGGCGCATAAAGGCTGGCGGAAAAGCGACTGCGCATCCACGCGCGCCGCAAATTAAGGCTAATGGCGTGGGCAATATGGGCTCCCATTTTACTCCTTCCCCGCCGCGGCTGCATGCGGCCTTATTCTCCGAGGGAGACCAGTTTGCGCGTGACTGTGCTTTTTGCGTGCGCGATTGTTTGTCGCCGGGATGAAAAATGCGCCCGCATGTTATTGAAGGAAATTACTGCGGCCGTGACGTGTCGCGCCTTCGCGACTCGATTATCTTTCATTGCGCAATGAACGTGGATTTAACGCGTGTTCGGCTCGGGTTCAGGGTTCACGTTCGGCCTTGCTATTATGGTGCGACGTCTGCGGAAGTTTATAAGGAAAAATAAAATAAAATAAACGTAATCAAGGACGGGCAGAAAGGATGAAGCTTGTGTCGTGTCCTTTGTCACACGACTCAGAGTCGATGCGTTAGCTCTTCCTGAGTAGTGGCATAAGGGGGTGGAGTCTGGTGCCTGGCTTTCGCCGATTGCCGTCGTGAACGAGACAAAGGCCTGATGAAATCAAGCAAAGGGCAGTAATTTAATGCGATTTCTCAGCAACAAAACAATCTGGCGTTATTAAGCAGTGGATGTGAATATGTTAGACAGAAAAAAATACGAAAGTGACAATTCCAAAGAACAGGTGTGACAATGCTGATCAGTTACTATGTGCAATCGCAACGTGAACAGTGAACATCAGTTCAAACTACATTCCTAAACAGTAATCGGGAAAGCAGGTATTTAGAGTCCACAGCCCACAGAATCAAAAGTGACGTACAGTCAACCGGGCGCGCCAACAGTCCGTCCCAACCGATGCGGGCCCGTAAGTGATCCTCGAAGTCGGCGCCTCGACGTCGGCGGCTGGCTTCCACGGCAGCTGGCGGTGTTCGGTGTCGGGGCGTTATGGCGGCAGCTTATTTGCCCGGGAGGGGCTCGGCGTTCGTTTGTCGTCCCCGGAGCAGACTGGTGAAGTGTCGGATCGGCGCGTTTTTATAAGCCTCTCGAGGCGCCAGCGTTCACCTCTTGCCGCCTAGACATGGATCACACACGTGCACACTGGTTCTCGCCGTAGTTCAGACCCCACTGGCGGTCACCTTCATTGGCAGTCAATTTAATCACACAGAAAGCAATAGCTGCGGACGAAGACGGGTTCACGTAGCCCGGCTGTGTAGCCACCATGGTGTATACCCTACCAGCGGTCACCTCCTCCGGCGAACAAATCAATCACACACAATACAGCAGTCACGAACACACATAGCTCAACGTGCTCTGGATGTACCCAAGATCACGTTCGCCGCCGTTTGTGAAACGGTACGGCACGTAGGCTTGCGGCCCACTCTTAAACAAGCGATGCTTAATAGGCGTGTACACATAGGATGCGGAGGCGGAGAATTGAAGAAATAACGCGACTTTTGTGACATCCTTACTATTCGTCCATCTCCCTTCACTTTACCCTTTGAAGCTGCTTTTTTAACTTTTCGCAGTACTGCAAGCTTCTATATTTATGTACCCACAGGTAATAAAGCGGCGGAACAAAACAAAGTTGTTTTTTGTGCCGGCTGCTAACGGAGTTCGTTCATTGGAAAAGCCCTACTGGCCTGTTTTTTTTTCTTTGTTCTGATTGCCACATCTCTTATGGCGTATACTTTCGTATTTCTTACACTTTCTTATTCTTTTTCTTTTTGTGACAAATGATATCGCTTGGAAGATGAGAAAGAAAGTCTGTTCGCAGTTGGGCGATAGTTTCGACGTATAGAAAAGCATGTAAGGCACCTGAAGCCCTACATCGTCCCTGACTTAAGCGATCGGTCCATCATGCCTCCGGGATTAGCCCACATGATTAGCGCGTGCAAAGCTACAGACGTTTTCATCGGGGGAGGGCGAGAACCTCCTCTCTGGACTGTGCTGCGGGAATGCAAAGGCACGTATACAAGGTAGCACATGTAATGCTTTTACGTGGAGGTTTACGCGCAATTAGCACAGCCCAGAGCGCATTATAGCGACGCCCAGGACGCTCTCGTTGAAAAGGTGCGTATGTGAATACGTGCGGATGACTAACGTAAAAGTCACGCAAAAAAGAAGAGAACAGAAAGAAAAACGCATTTTTTTTTTCACTCAGAGCTGTGAAAGCGATAGCCTGCGTAGATGCACCGCTGTGAACCTTCACATAGCATCCCGCCGCCGCCGTGATGTCCCGGGTGCGACGGCGCGCGCCCAGCCCTCGCGGTAGGTTACATGATCTCCTGTGAAACGGAGGCACGGCACTGTGAAATGATAGAGGGAGCGGTAGCATGGAACGTTCGCTTTTGAACAAACACGCGCTCCCCGCTGCCGGCGTTCATCACGCTAGCGTTGTGACTGCGTGTGCTCGCGGTCACTGCGTGAACTCTGTTCACGTGTGCCTGTGGGTTCGTGACATGACGCGTGTTTAGTTAGTAAGCGAACGTCCACTGTAAGTTGTACTGCATTATCCATGAAATGATGAGCCCTAACTCTGTATACATTTTAATACCCTCAGGTTTTAAAATCGCTGTCAATGCTTCGCACTTCAGGCGAAGCTGTGGCATTTTGCTTGGTTTCATTTCGGGCCCCAAAATGTTTCATGTAGCATACTCGCCGAAACTATACTTCGTAGCACATAACCCTTGAATATGCAATCTTTGGGGCAAAATGCGAATGCTGTGCAAAGCAGATTGAAAATTTGCGCGGGTGGGCCTCCTGCCTTTACGGATGCTGAGCAGTTACTCTGAGTATGTGTCGTCGTAAATTCTATGCGTTAACTAAGAGAGACGTGCATAGCGCAAAAGCCATTAAGCATACACTATCATGACCCTGAAGTAATTGTTTTTGATGACAGTCTTGGTTGACTTGACACCGTTTGGCGTATCTGGGTATCTTGTAACCACTTCCTAAAAAAATGACCCTTTCACGCTTTCGGGATGTCATAGCGAGTCACAGGAGATATGTAAATGTATTTTTCAATGAGACAAGAAGCAAGATTTAGTCGCACAGTAAGTAACACGAACGGTACGGGCGTAATTAGCGCCAATATAGTCGAGAATTAACCACGTTTCACTAAAGCCCTGTAAAGGGTGCACCGACGTAGTTATAGGCATGTTGAGGCAAAGTTACCGTACGGCACACTTTTGGAACATGGAGCGAGTTCGCTTGAGATAAGCTGGGCTCGCGACAGGCAAAGGGTGTCTGAAAGGCGGCTTCGGTGGTGCTCACAAGAAATGAGAATTATTTGCAGAGTAAGTAAAATTAACGATACGTGCATAATTAGCCCCAATAAAGCCGAAACTTAGGCACATTGTACAATAGAGTGCACAGTCACCTGGCCTCTTGGTAAAAAAATGAACGGGTCAACCGAGTGTAGACGCTAAAGAAGACAAGGTCAAGGTAATAGCGCGTGAAACGTGATACGAATAGGATGGGAAATTAGTGAATAATGAACATGAAATAGAGACCGTACAGAGAGATAACATCAACATTTAATCATCGAATAATTTGAACCACTCTATACGTCGACACTTGGTGGAACTTTTTCTTTCTTTTTTTCCTACATGTAATTTACCTCTGCAGAAACTCGCGTTCTTTAGGAGCTCTGTTCAAGACTTGTTAACAGGACTGACTAAGAAACAGGGTTGACATTGGACCGGAGTTAGGGTCCTGTCTACGGACATTGCCTGGTCCTTTGGTTGACAGGAGTCCAAGGTGTTCCTGATTCTATTTGCGATTACCTTAGTAAATACTTTGTAGGCAACGGACAGTAAGCTGATCGGTCTGTAATTTTTAAATTCTTTGGCGTCCCCTTTCTTATGGTTTAGGATTATGTTAGCGTTCTTCCAAAATTCCGGTACGCTCGAGGTCATGAGGCATTGCGTTTACAGGGTGGCCAGTTTTTTTAGGACAATCTGCCCACCATCCCTCAACAAATCTGCTGTTACCTGATCCTCCCCAGCTGCCTTCCCCCTTTGCATAGCTCCCAAGGCTTTCTTTACTTCTACCGGCGTTACTTGTGGGATTTAAAAGTCATCTAGACTATTCTCTCTTCCATTATCATCGTGGGCGCCACTGGTACTGTATAAATCTCTATAGAACTCCTCAGCCACTTGAACTATCTCATCCATATTAGTAATGATATTTCCGGCTTTGTCTCTTAACGCATACATCTGATTCTTGCCTATTCCTACTTTCTTCTTCACTGCTTTTAGGCTTCCTCCGTTCCTGAGAGCATGTTCAATTCTGTCCATATTATACTTCCTTATGTCAGATGTCTTACGCTTGTTGATTAACTTAGAAAGTTCTGCCAGTTCTATTCTAACTGTAACGTTAGAGGCTTTCATACATTGGCCTTTCTTGATCAGATCTTTCGTCTCCTGCGATAGCTTACTGGTATCCTGTCTAACGTAGTTACTACCGACTTCTATTGCACACTCCTTAATGATGCCCATAAGATTGTCGTTCATTGCTTCAACACTATAAGGTCCTCTTCCTGAGACGGACACTGTTAGCAGGCTCCTTTTTGGCATTTAGCGCCATATTCGTCAGTTTGTAGTCTGTGAATAAGATGTACATATAAGGGGCAGCCCTGGTAGGCAGAAACATTAATTAATTTTAGCCGTTATAGCCGCGAGATGTATGCCCTACTTTTCTCTGCATTCTTTGTCGAAAAAAGAAACAAAAAACTTGCGTTCTGCAATTTTACGCGCCGGAACCACAGTATGATGCCACAGGCGTTTTTGCATTTCGCCCCCATCGAAATGCTGCCGCCGCGGCCGGGATTCGATACCGCGCCCTTGGACTTAGCCGCGCCAACGCCATAGCCACTACGCCACCACGGCGGCTGAAAAAGAATAGAATGAACGCTCTATGTGGGCGTTTCTGGCCTAACCAGTCCGCGGCGTCTAAACTTGAGAGCCACACATTTGTACAGGGAAGTGATCACGCAGGTGGTGATACATCAACGACGGTAATAGCGATATGTTAATTGGCGGCTTTGGCCAGTAGCTGATCTTATACGGCGTTACAAAATTCTTCTGATTTCTTTTCAGCACCGTCGTTTCAAGGCGTTCTGTCGGCGTTGACCCTCAAGACACACCAGCAACGCTGCAGCTAAGCAACAAATAGCAGTTACCGTACTAAAATTTCTGTCCACGCCCCTATCACCCTATCTTATCATTTCAAGGAGCGGCACTTGGGTTAAATGAAGCTATATATTGGTGCAACAGGCGCCAGAATTATGTGTCGCCGATTAATCTTCTGTAAGCGATGCCAAGTCTCGAGTTGCATAGCTGTATGGGCGTGTTTTTATTACTCCGTTAGTGCGTGGTAGTTATCACGGATACGACTTCATCCGAGGTTTTCCTTCCAGCGGTCCTTGGGCAGTCACGATGTTCTCGGTTGCTCGTCGCTCACTTGCGGTTGGCTACACTCTGATACTTTTCGTTTTCCTACAAACACCGAAGACTCAGCAGCTTTCTTGAAAGCGTGAAATGCTTCTTTGCCTCATTATGAACCATTTCAGAGGAGAAGACACAAAGACACAACAGAAACCAGCGCGATATCAGTGGAGATCAGGGCAAACCGATAGAAGTCAAATATAATTCCTAATCAAAACAAAACCTTCATCTTATGTCAAATCACAGCACTACCAACCGAAAGTTGTAGAGCGGGAGTGATTCGAACATGTAGTGAAAGTGTGGTGTTGACAGTGGTGCAATTAAGAACCTAATATCAAGCTTACACCATTTCTCCAGGGTCAATAAAAGGCCACTTGGAAGCGCCCGGCGAGATTAGCTAGATAAATACACAGAAATATAGGTCCCATGTCTTCGCCTATACCTTTCTGTCCACGCAGCGACGCAAATACGGCTACGTGGAGATAAGAATCGCGTAAGGACCCTCCGCGACGTTACTACGGTGACGCACTAAGCAACGCGCGAAACAATCCGTCCTTGTTTATTTTTAAGTTTTTTTTTTTCACAGCCGCAAACTTTGGTGACACTATGCTCAGATGAGTGGGATGAACCAGAGGAAATGAAGGACTCAAACTTTCGCCTAACAACCGCATCAGGCCAACAGGAAATGAAGCCAGGGAAATCTCCGCGGAAATTAAGCGTGATTTCATTTTAGTTGTAGTCTAGAAATGATAAGGAAAAGCTTAAGAAAAGACAGCTTTCTGCCGGTGGGAGTCGTACCCACCAACTGTGCATGACGCGCGTGATTCTCCATACCAGTTGAGCGACGGTGGTGGCTGTCTCCTTGGCGCCATTCACGGTCATGGCGGCGGATGAGACAATAACACCGGAATTGAATACAAGCTATGCAGGCAAAACCGCTCTTAATTCACCTGCATTCTGTACCACCGCGCTGCAAAACGTAGTTCTTTTGTGACTGATAGTGAAAGAAGTTCGCCTGTTTGGCGACGTCCCGACAAGGAGCGAACATGATTGGCTGGCGCATGCATATACCAATTATCTTTGAGTTAATGGCATATTTGCCAGGGCACATTTTGATTGCCATCGAGTTATACACAAGAAAAAGTTGTCATATCCTTGCTTGTAATTTTCCCGATTTTTTTTTTTTCAGGAAATCTACGACAGCTCAATCAAGAACCACGCGCAGGGTGGCCAGCAGAAACAGACGCGGTGCGACCTCGACGTGTTCGCAGTGCACGAGTACACAGTGTATGTACACCGCAAAGGGCAGCGCGCAGGCATCAACCGGTTCTGCGCGTGAGTCACGTGGCACGACTGCGTCTCCAGGTCAGCGGCAGCCATTGTGAACGACGCTGACCCGAATCTCGACCAAGCACGAAAAACGATCGTCGGTTGGCCCCGAACATGTGGCGCACAGCAAGCGGCACACGCGATGCCTTCCACTGCGCGCCGCGAGAATTGAGGTCGTCCCTGCCGTCTACAGCTGCCGAGCTGTCGCCGAAAGCAACGGGCGGGGACCTTCGCCGTTGAGTGAGGACCCAGGTGAATGCACCGGACGGCTCCCGTGATCTTCTATGCAGTTTCAACCTTTGTTTCTTTGTTCTGTCTTTCTCACCTCGCCGAGCTTCCCTTTTCCGTTCGTCGCAGACGCACGCTGTGCAGATGGCGACGATACTTGCGTATGCGGAGTTTGACAGCGTGTTCAGACGGAATGTCCATGCTGAGATCTCTATGACTGTCTGTAATTATTGGAAGTTTCTATGAAGATCGTTCGGAAGAGTCTACCGGGTCGGGTAAGGCATGGGCGTGCGTGTGGCGTTGCCTCCCGACTCCTGTATAGGTGCAATCGAAAAGTTCGCAACGTATCTGGCGGCTCTTTCTATAGGGAAACAAATGGGCAGCATACGATGTCAATGCTTCGTCAGCTTGGTTTGAACGAAGTATTGTGAAATTACCGCACCCAAAAGCAATTTGCTGATTGCACGTCTGCGTCAGCGTGGCTGGAGTGACCCAGAAATGTGAATGCCGCCGAGCAGCGGCGTCGGTTCAGTGCCTCCGTGATCATACGGTTTCAGATGAAGTTTTCGTCACTGGAAGCTTTAATAATAAGTAGGAATCGATGGCGGCTACCACCTGCAGAGCTTACATACAGGCTTCTCAATTGGCAGGGCGGCTGCAGTATACGATGCTTACACCGGTCTCGTACGGTCCTGGTCAAACCTCTCGCAGCGAAGTACGTCCGTGCCAAACTTCATCCGCTACTTACGTTTCTCATCCTTACCTGTTGACATATTTAGCAAGGCGGGAGCCATTTTCTGCCCCTTTTCTGTATACTACTGACGAGATATACCAGTGCTTTATAAAGCCTCCAAAATGACTATTTTCGTTTTCTCAGAACACTCGCGTCTGCACTTGTTGATTATGAATAACAACGCTGAATACTCCAAAGGGAAATATTTAATACACCAGCATCTAGGATAGCAGCACAAAGTGGTTTAAATAAAAAAAAAGCCACGAAACATCGCATGAAAAGTGTCGAAATTCAGCGGGAGTATCCAGGTAAATGCCTGCCGAGATAGATGCCGCTGGCCGGGAAGGGGCAATATGTGAGCTCTAGTGGTTAATTCTATCAGGCGCGTGAATACTGTGACCATGCACTGCCTCCAGGATCGGCCCACGTTAAGCCTCTTTCGAGGAGACGCATCGTGCAGTGGTGTCAGTGGCCCACCAAGCCGCCACCTTTGATTACACCTTCGGAATTGGTCCCGCTTACTGAACGAAACAGCCGTCCATGCAAAGTGGGGGAAAGAGCCAAGGAGAGTTTCACTTTGATAATAATGATCGCTTTCTCAGTTACTGTCCTCGTGCTTGCCTTCGTATCATCGCCTTCTTTTCTCCTTATCTGTTCTACCCTTTCCCGCTTCCCCACTGCAAAGTATACCCAGCCACCTCTGGTTAACCTTTGCGCCTTTCATCTCTCTCTCTCTCTCTCTCTCTCTCTCTCTCTCTCTCTCAATCTTCCAGCTGACCAATGTAACGCAACACAAGCGCGAAAATGTTCAAGATAGCACCGCCCTTCTGCAGTAACGTGACCGCACTGATCACGTGACAACAGCGCGTGAGCTGTGGCAGCTATTGCGCGCTTTGCAGGCGAGGATGGCATGCGGTGCAGTGACGGTAACTGCACAGCGGTAAACTTGTGCTAAAACGTTCTGTAACGAGCCGCAAGAAATTATTAATGCCGACAAGCATGCTGACACAAAAATTCATGTGCTACAGGCTATAGGCGAAAGTAGAAAACGCGGATTTAGGAGGCTGTCCTTTCCAAAGCAGCCAAATTAACACAGGTTCTATCACCACGCAACAACCGAGGTGGGGAACGTTCGTGACGTCATGTCGAACCATTGAAATGCAGACATCGAGACCCTCGACGGCATCCACAAAATAAGGTTGACAACAATGAATAAATAAGAAACAAGATGAAGCAAAAATTGCGGAGCAGTTCCACTCTGTAAAGGTGGATGACCAGTTAAGCTGTGGCAAGCCACACAATGACGATAGCTTTGTGATTACTGTGATATACACTGCTTGGCTCGGTTACAACCTTAGACAGAATCTTGGCCAAAGTTAAATTTATACGCGACCGTTGTTGAGTAGTTGAGTGACTCGGATCGGTGTGGTACTTCAAACCAAACTCTTTTAACACAAACTGACCGAACCGTTTCTTGGCTGGTTTTGAAATATCCGCATTGAAGTCTCCAACGATGATCACGGTGGCAGTGTCATCACGGCTAACCAGTGCAAAGTACGTGGTGATTAACTTCTCGATATCACATTTGGGTATGTCTGGAGATATATACAGTGGGTATATCACAGTTCTGTCTTTCGTTTGTACGGCACAGACGTCCCCACAGTCGGTGGCATTGTCCTCTTGCGAGTCAAGGGTGTATGACTGTGCATACATTTTATCCTTTGCGTATATGGCAACGCATCCTGCTCGTGAGTCCATGTGCTCTTCACAAGCAATTACAGAATATATACTAGTCGGCTTGAAACAATGCATCTTGGTTGATTAATTTCATTAATTATTATTTAATTTTATTATTATTACGGGTAGAGTGCTTGAAGCCTGCTTCACCTCCGCCGCGGGTAAACCCGGCATTGCACTACCTCGGGGATCGGGCCACGCTCAATGGTTGATGCACGGACACGTAAAATACATTGAACGCTAGCCAGAAAGAAAGAAATCAATACTGGTTCGTTGCCAATGTGTCTGAAAGAGGCTCGAGCCCGTTTGCATTGGAGCGGCATGTATAGCGAGTGTTATTTATTTATTTATTTATTTATTGCGCACGTAGTACGTATTGAGCACGTAGCGAGAGGACACTCTGTGTCCTCTCGCTACGTGCTCTGCTATCTGCGCGTCCAATCAATTGAACTATAACGCATCTTAACAATTTATTTATTTATTTATTTATTTATTTATTTATTTATTTATTTATTTATTTATTTATTTATTTATTTATTTGTACAATCTGCAGCCCGTCATGGCTATAGAAACTTGAAATATCATCCTGGCCGATGGCCTGTCATGGTGTTCCAGATGTTGGCTGAATGATTATATTACACACGCCATGAACACACAGACACGCGGCAGAAACATGCACGTACGAAAACACGTATGCATTATACATACAGGGTCTCGTTAAGACGTGCAGACTTTGTAGGAAGACCGCAAGCACCTCCTTAGCGGGACGTGCGAAGGCTTACGTTTTCCTCCAGCCGAATGATGCCGCGGTGCCACACGCTCCAAGGCTACCATGTTGAAAAAAAAGTGCAGCACGGTTTGTTCACCGGACGTTATAGAGCGACCCGACCGAATGGAAACGAAAGCGCTGTGGTCGCCACCCAACCACGGGAATATAAGGCGTTTATGAGCGGCGGGCGGTGGCCATAATGGCGACACGCAAATTACAGCTTCCGCGTCTGTCCTTATGCCTCAACGCTGAGCGCATGGAAATACTACCGCCACTGTCGGAACCGCACACAGCACGCTACACGCCCGTATTATAGGCGCGGCCGCAATCAACGCTTCGCCCCGTGTGGCTGTGTGATTGAAGACGTCCGCGCATTCTGGTAGGAAGTATATGCGGAACGCGTACAAACCGACGCCGCTGTTCTCCTCTAATTAAGGCCGCCATATCGCTGTGCCGTCGACATAGATGTGTGAGCCCAAAGACCACCCATGGGAAAAGGAATAGACCAAGTGCATGCATACGCTCCGCAAGCTGTTGCCTCCGGACGTGGCGATAGCTCCCACCAGTGTGGTAGGCAACCGATTGCTTTTCTCCCTGTGCAGGGATGGAGCTTGTTCTTGCGCCCATTCTTTCTTCCGCAGGGCGTAGCGCGGGTTATGGCAATGTGTGCCGCGGGGGTCGTAAGATTGATTTGCAGTCGTGGAGGCCCTATTTCGAGGGAAGCGAAATGAGCAAGTCAACGATACCCCCTCCCGTCCATCCCTAACTGACTTCTGCCACGTTAAGTAATTGCAAAAATAACGTTAAACGCTCATTCATTTGTAAATCAGCGTCAAATAACTACAAGCAACGCAAATTGTTTAATCTCTTGTCTTATCTTGACATATAATTGTCAAGGGAAGTCATTTCCGCGTTGGAAGTAACAAATGAATCTGTTATTACTAGTGAATTCTAGAGGCAGCTTGCCATGGGACTGTGCTATTTGTAATGGTCTGAAAGAGACTATTGGGCTTTTCACTGCGATTTCCGTTGCTGAAGTCCTCCTCTTTTATCTCTCTCTCCTTATTTCTTGCCCCCCTCTTTTTTTATCAGTTGCAATGTTGGTCAGTATTGTCTCTATATAGTCTCTCTATAGTCTCTGTATAAACCGAATTTCTTAAACACGCACGCGCACGCACGCACGCACGCACACACACACACACACACACACACACACACACACACACACACACACACACACACACACACACACACACACACACACACACACACACACACACACACACACACACACACACGCGCGCGCGCGCACGCGCAGACAGACGGCTACTTTTCGCTTGTGAATACTTGTGAACTGCAGCCTGTCATTTTAATCATTATGGAAGAAGTTAAGTAGTGCTATAGTTAACAAGAACAACTACTGAAAAACAGGAGACGTCTAGCATTGATTGACATCATTGATTAAACTACGTTGTTTTAACAAAGGCGCTTTATAGAGAGGAAAAATGAGAGAGGAACCATGTTTAAACGAGCCGACGGACATAATCAACAAGTCAACAATCGAATGGCATGCGCACGGGGATGTGAACAAGCGCTGCCTGACCCGGCGTTATTCTAGACAGGGCTTCGCGAAGATAGGGGGGGGGGGGGGGAGGGGGGGGCATCGTCAGCGAATGCACCTGTACCACGTCTTCATGTAAACAAAGAAGAGAAGGGGTGATACACAAAACACAAAAACCAATCTCGCGGGAAACGAGCAAGACATCATCTTCTGCTCGCTCACGACACGGCGGTGAGGCAACACAAGGAGGGATCAAGAGCGCCTCCTGCGCGCTGAGCCCCGGTCTCTATCGCGGACCGTTAGACGTCGCCGAGAAGCGGGGGGGGGGGGGGGGCAGTTGGCCATTACCGAAAGAGATAGGTCATAATGGCCCCTAATGCACGCAGTGCCTCGGGGTTGGACTCCGCATCAAGGACGGTATATGTGGGCTGCGAAAAGCGTGCGGCACACTCTTCCTCCGCTGTCTGTACGCACACTGTGTAGCCGGCTACGCTGTACACGGACCTCGTCGACGAAGGAAGTGTATGACGCGCCACCCGTGCGAGCCTGTTCGCACACAACAAGGAAGCCGCGGCGATGCGTCCGGCGATCCAGGAACGACTCGGCTCGCGCCGAGTGCGACGTTTACTGCCCCGACGCCAAGGGCCCGTTGATTTACGAAGCGCACCCTGGGGAGTGTCGGGCGGCGTATCGGTGATCTATGGACACCCGGGCACGGGCTGCCGCGCGGCACACGCCTGTCCTGGCATATCGAGCTGAGAGAGACTGAGGAGCCGTCGCGATGGCGCGCCTTGTCTCTTGCTCCTGTGTCCTGCACGCTCTTTTCGCCCCTCCCCCGCCTTTTCGTGCATTCTGTTGTGTTGAATTTCTGTTCTTAAATCGACTCTTCTCATACTGGAAAAATCAAAATCCTATCTGTTTCTCTGTGGGATTATCTAATTTACAATATGTATGAGCATGCATGTGCTCGCTTCTGATCTTCAGAAAATCCGCTTGGCTTTTCTTTTTCTTCTGCTCTTACCCTGCGACGGACGCTAAGTTTGAGACAGACAAGGCGGTTCAGTATTGTACACGAGGCAAGCAAAACATTTTATTGATCCTGCCAAAGCTGGACACGACACTTCGAGAGAAATGGTACAGATACCTTTCTCGAGACAAGACCCGGCGACAGCGGTATCTGCACACGCTTGGTGTTCCCAGCGCTCGATCCCTCTGGAAAGATGCGAGCCATCAGTATGGACCTCTATACAAAATTGTTCAGACATGCAGGTGAAACATGCCTACACTACATCAGACTCAACGTGGCCTACACAAACTACTTCAAGTGCAAGATTCAATTGACTGACTAACCAGTGTGCTTTGAATGTAATGCCCCTGAAGGCCTCCAACGTGTTCTGTGCGAATGCTGCCGCTGCGCGTCAAAGAGACAGTCTTTGAAGGCGGCACTGCATCTGCAAAGGGACTCGAGCTTGGAGCTGCGGCACATTCTTGGCCCGTGGCAAAGCACCACCTGCGCGCGCTGCTGATGTTCTTGAGGGCCACGAGCCTTAACGAAACTCTCTATTTCTCTAATATATATAAATATAAATATAAATATATATATACACACACATATATAGTATATATATATATATATATATATATATATATGTGTGTGTGTGTGTGTGTGTGTGTGTGTGTGTGTGTGTGTGTGTGTGTGTGTGTGTGTGTGTGTGTGCTATTAAGTGTTTATCACTGTATAAATCATAACCATCACCCAGCATCCGGAGTAGCACGTCAGGCGAAAAGCCAGACTAACATCTCCAGCACATCATTAAAGCTCGTATCTCTATCTCTTGTCGATACCGCTGTTTCATGGCGATACCACTTCAGTCACGTGGGTGAGTGAGTGAGTGAAAGAAATTTATTGCAGGTCCAGCGAGGACATGAACTCGTCGCGCCCCCGGCTAGCCTCACGTCGGCACCGGCAGGTCTAGCCCACTGGCCCGGTCGTGGGCACGCCGGGCAGCCAGGATTCGCTTCTCTAGAGCGGGGCTACGCAGAAGCGAGTCCCACTCCTCTTTGCTGAACTTGGGGTATGTCGACCCGCACTCCCAGAGCACGTGTGCTAGAGTGGAGGTCTGCCCGCAGGACGGGCAGCGTTGTCCCATCGGCCAGGAGCTTGACCAGGTAGATCATCAGTGAGAACCCGCGCAGTGACGCGGCGACGTTGAAACAAAAATTTCGCCGGAACCCATCTCACAATGACTGCCGGCATCACTGCAAGTCGCATAGAAGCAATTTACGACAGACCGTATTGAAGAAGGCACTCTTATTTACAATCTGTAGTGGTCATTCTAAGATTTTTACTGCTTCGACTACATGCAACATACACTATTTCTTGTATTGGCCAATTTTGCTGTGATATATCATCGCCGGAGCCTATTTTCAACACGGCATGACGAGGACTGTATGACGACGACGCAGTGAAGGCAATGAAATCACGAATAAGAAACGATGTCGGTGGAATGATGACGAAAGCATGTGGGCAATAAGATGACGACGACTGTGTGTCGACAATGACGTGACAAAGATGGCGTAAAGACGACAGCATGATGACGATGGTGTCACGATGATGGCGTGGCGACGACTGTATGACGACGACTGCATGGACGAGAGTCTGTTGAAGTAGCTGTAATGGCGACGATGGACCGACCACGATAGCATCGTGACAACGGTATGACAACAAATTCTTGATCACGGCTGCGTGACCATGGCACAATGACACCGGTGGCATGACGACGGCAGCATAATGACGATTGAACGACGACAGCATGATTACGATGGCATGAAGGAATGACAACAATGGAACGGCGAAGGCCACACTGAGACGACCGCATGATGACAATGACATGACCATTCTGAAATGATGACGATGGTACGGCGGTAATGGGATGACGACGGCTTTATAACGACAATGGCCTGACGGCGACTGTACGACGACGGCACAGCGGCGGAAATTTACAACGTATGCATGACAGCGACGGAATGATCACGACAGAGTGACAGCATGATTACGGTGGCGTGATGACGATGAGATGGTCCAAGCTACTAGACAACTTGGGTCGCTGGTTCGGCATAAGATAGATAGATAGATAGATAGATAGATAGATAGATAGATAGATAGATAGATAGATAGATAGATAGATAGATAGATAGATAGATAGATAGATAGATAGATAGACAGACAGATAGATAGATAGATAGATAGATAGATAGATAGATAGATAGATAGATAGATAGATAGATAGATAGATAGATAGATAGATAGATAGATAGATAGATAGATAGATAGATAGATAGATAGATAGATAGATAGACAGATAGATAGATAGATAGATAGATAGATAGATAGATAGATAGATAGATAGATAGATAGATAGATAGATAGATAGATAGATAGATAGATAGATAGATAGATAGATAGATAGATAGATAGATAGATAGATAGATAGATAGATAGATAGATAGATAGATAGATAGATAATGATAATCGCATTAAAACTACATTACACACATCGCTACGAAAAAAACGGTCAGCCACAAAAGCTGTTATATAACCAAAGGTAAAGGCGAATGCTTCTTGCTTTTGATACCCCTTTCGGGAACAATCTCGCTGAGGCTAAAGAGGTTCGGAACCGTCGATTGCAGCCGACGCGTGGCCGGTGCTCGGTCATCATATCTGGGCTTTCTAGACCCTAGCCTCCACGCCGGCGTCTTCCTGCGCCGAACGTGGTTCGTTACCCGAAAACGCAGCGCGTGTTAAAAAAAAAAAGAAAAGAAAAGAAAGAAAGAAAGAAAGAAAGAAAGAAAGAAAGAAAGAAAGAAAGAAAGAAAGAAAGAAAGAAAGAAAGAAAGAAAGAAAGAAAGAAAGAAAGAAAGAAAGAAAGTTTTCGTACCAGGGAAGAAAGGACACACAGACACCTACGAGCGCGGACAGCTCGCTCATGTTCGCCGCTGGGAACGCAGGGTCCTCGGCGTTTAGAAGCGTCCGAAATGTCTTCATAGTCCAAGCGATAATATAAAGCACGTTCTTTGCGTCGCTTCTGATTGTGCGGCACAAGCATTCGTCACGAAGGAGAGCGGTAACACCACTAAAGCAGACTACGCATCCATGTTAAGTGTGCAGATAGAGATTAGCACTCACAGATTTATTCAGCCGAGCCTTATGGCATGTCATGATCTGCCCTGTAGCAGGCCTACTGTGCTTAAGACCGAATTGTGGGCACCATTAATGGACTTACTTACAAGTCCCGCACGGAAACAGTGAATATATCGTCATTATTCCTCCTCTATACCACATGTCAGGGTCACGTGGTCATGTGCGCTATCGGCTTGCCTTGCTGCAGTGTCACCTTGGGTGGCTGAGGGATCATGCCTTTTGCTTAGAATAAAACGATCGTCGTCTGTCTCGCGCGCTTCTCAACCTCATACGTAATCGCTTTGGAGGCCACAATGTTTCTTTCCGTCTGCGCTTCACTTCTGTCTCGCTTTTCCTTTCCTTTCTTTATTCCATTTTTTTTTCGGTGCCCTATGGCTCCACGTACGGAAGACGTGGTCGCATCGCATTTATACGTGACCCGTGCTTTATCCACGGCGCAGACACCTTGAATCTCTACACACGCGGATCATGCGCGGCGCGCGCTAAAGCTTCTGGGTCACGTACGGCCTTCTGCATCTTGCATGAGGCGCGCATATGGTGTTATTTTCGAGCGTCGCGAGTGTACGCCTACGGCACCGGCATGCGCAGGTTTCTTGTCAAATCCGCGCGCCGCGCAGAGAGCAGAATCAAGCGAGACGCGGGTGGCTGCCAATTTTTTTAGCGCCTATATGCACGTGCTTCATCGTCCTCTTAGGAGAAAAAGTTTCCAAGACGCTTCACTCGAATGGAATTTCATAGCAGGCGGTTTGGTATGCTCTTGGACTCTGCAAGAGAACGTATTACACACATGTCGACATTTCAAGCTGCTGTTACTCAAGAAACTTTAGTTCGGACGCAACTTCCATTTCCCTTCATCTACACGTGCACGAAAAACATAAATATCGAGGCTCTTGGTCCATGGTCTTGCTCGCGGTTAAGCAACATGGCCCTCTCGTATTTAGTTTCCGGCGCACAGCGATCTTATGCAAGGTCCACGAATATCTTTTGCGTGTGGCATCTTCCCTCTGTTCGCATTGGACAAAAACATCCTAATCTGCATATGGCTTTCTTTTCTATAAGTTTTTCTGTACTAAGTTATTACGAACATTGACTTGTGTGTAGCGATTTGCTTGTCACGGGCGCCGTTTGCAAGTTCTGAATGTGTTGCATGTGTTGCAGCTAAGTCCTTTTGGCTTCCTTTATTAGCTACCTGGGTTTATTGGCTACGATGTTGTGATAGCCAGTTAATCGGGGGTTTATTCTTCTGGGTTTACATAATTATAAAATAATTAAATTACATTAAATTACATTGCCTGATTGAATTAACATTACTTTTTTACATAGTAAGCGAGATTCTAGCAGATTATGGGAGCAATGTATTGATTTAGATTCTCGCATGTACTGTAAAAAACTTATGATACTTGCGCAATTTCGGAGAACTGTAACGTCAAGTTTGCAGCTTATAACTCTGAACCAATAACAGATGTCGCAATTTTATAGTAAACTGCACCGGACAAAGCATTTAAATCCGAAAAATGGAACTTCTTAAACTGCACTTTGCATGTATCGGTAACCTTAGTTAGTTGCATTCTGCGAAAATTTAATTCAAGAAATACCGGTGCAGTTGTAAAGCAAAACATTCCAATCAAACAAAAACATCCTAATCTGCATATGGCTTTCTTTTTTATAAGTTTTTGTGTACTAAGTTATTACGAACATTGACTTGCGTGTAGCGATTTGCTTGTCACGTGCGAAAGCGTAAGATCTGTCAGCTCATAACCCATGTCTTGTGCAACCGCAAAGTACTTAAAAAGTTATTTGAAGCACCGAATTTTCAACTCCGTAACTCAATGTCGACTACTACTCTCCCTTGACATAGCGAAATAAGGTCACATTGATGACCTTTGGGAATAGCGCGTAGAATAACGAGAGCGTAAAACGACAGAAGTGGCTATACCCAGTGTTTCCAAATCTGGAGCACCTGCGAGTGTCCATAACCTTGTTTATTTTTTTTTATTCAAGCAGGTTATCCCGCGGTGTCACAAGGATAACGTAACGCTACAAGAACTCGTCGCAGTGATCCCTATAACAGATCACCATAAACGCATCACTGAATGCAAACATGTCATCGCAGAGAGACCACGTCAATATGTATTAATTATTCTGTAGATGCCTCTGTATTTGATATGCACGAAAATAAAATATAACGATACAACATAAAGAACAGCATTTCAGTTCGTTATACTTGTTTCTACAGATTTCAGTTATTCAAGATCTGATATCGCGGACTCTTTAATCAAAAATGCGGTACGTTTCTGTGGTATTTCATTTTGGATCGGCGCAACATGCCTTTTTCTATATAAACGTATTCCGATCGGTACATGCATGCATCTAATTTGCCTTAAATGTGCAGTATTGAGAAGTGTTCTCTATCTGCAAAGCAAAGCTTTCTTTGCCTATAGCGCATGGTGGCTTCGCATCCTTCGGTCGGTATCTAGCATAATAGGACATCGAAAAGAGCACATAATTTACTGACAGAGTAGTGCCAGTGATCCCACGTGTGCTCCGTGTAATAAAAGTTTAGCCATGATTTGAAGCATGCACATATAGATATCACCTCATAAGTATATCTAAAACACACAGCTACATAGAAAGCCGTTCATTTTGAACAAGATCTTGGGACCATGGCCTCGCATATCGCAGCTACAAAAGGCCACAAAAGCGCTGCTGCGATATTTGAAAGCTACCGGATTGAGTCAGCGTCTGTGATCCGGACTGAGTGACCGAATGATATCCCCAGTGGACTTTCTCTTCTTCTTTTAATCTTTCCGTCCCCCTTTCCCTTTCCCCAGTGTAGGGTAGCAAACCATGCTCAGCCCTGGTTAACCTCCCTACCCTTCATTTATCATTTCCTCTTGGGCGTCGCATTCACAAATGCTTATGCATTTCTGATTGGAATGGCTGATAGCGCCGAGTGCAATGCCTGGGGTGTCGAGGAAACCATAGAACACCTACTGTGCTACTGCCCATCTTATGAAAATGAAAGGCAAGACCTCTGCACAGCTCTCAGTCAGCTAGATGGAAAGCCGTTCACCTTGAACAAGATCTTGGGACCATGGCCTCGCATATCGCAGCTACAAAAGGCCACAAAAGCGCTGCTGCGATATTTGAAAGCTACCGGATTGAGTCAGCGTCTGTGATCCGGACTGAGTGACCGAATGATATCCCCAGTGGACTTTCTCTTCTTCTTTTAATCTTTCCGCCCCCCTTTCCCTTTCCCCAGTGTAAGGTAGCCAACCGGGTTCAGTCCTGGTTAACCTCCCCACTCTTCATTTATCCTTTGCTCTCTCTCACAGACATTCGAATAGAATACGTGTAATGAATTATTTTCAATGGCTTTCTGTGATTTTATGCAACTTGTATTTGGGCTACCTTTTTCTTATGTCATTAGGTGTTTGACACTGCGGTTCAAGGGAGACATAATCCTCAAATGTATTTACATATGTGTCGTATTTTGTTCCATACTACACTTATTAGTATTCTTTCCTCGACGAGGATGAAACGTGACCTTCGTCTTCGGGGCATTGATGAGTCGTCTCACTGTGTGCACCCGCCTGACTTGGTGTTTGCCTTTCACCATAGCTTGTGAATGGTGAATAGTAGATTAGCATACACTTTGCACGAGGTTACACTTCGAACAGGACGAACATTTTGACCCCCAGGACACTTCAAAGATCCCCTGGTGGTCCAAATTGATCCGGAGTTCCCCACTGCGGCGTACCTCATAATCAAATCGTGGTTTTTGCACGTAAAACCCCAGAATCCATCCATCCACGAGGACAAACGCAGTTGTACGCAACGCATCTAGTGGTACGACATTTAATTAACCACTTCACTAAAGCTTCGCTTCACGCGTGTCTTATATCGCCTACAGGTGCGTTGGAACATGAGCGTTGGATTCGCAAAATCTCTCTCACTCTCTCTCACTTTTTTCATAATGCGCAATTTCCTTGTGTGTCTGTATTACGCCTCTAGAGGATATATACGCAAGCATTGCGCATTGCTAACTTCTCGGTGTCTTTTCCGCCCCACTTCTCTCTCTCTCTCTCTCTCTCTCTCTCTCTCTATATATATATATATATATATATATATATATATATATATATATATATATATATATATATATATATATATATATATATATATATATATATATATATATATATATATATATATATATATATATATATATGTGTAACATGGTTTCGTGCGAACGCTGAATCGCGCCACATTTGCACAGGTCATCGCTGTAGAATCTCATTAAACGGAACCTCAAGGGGCCGGTGAAATAAGTTCCAAATGACAGGAGTTCCGTTTACTGCGAAAGATGTGCAGAGGTGCGGCACTATATGTAGTACGCCCTGCTCACACTGTCACATATGTCAAGTATAAAGAAGCGAATGTAGCAGCTAGTTTGTCCTGTGGTTTGTGCGTGGTTGACGGCTATTAATCAAAAACATAGCTCTTAATACTCCCGTCGGTGACCGAATAACGCGCGCTCGCGTAGGGACAGTCCGAATTAACGAACGGCTCGCTGTAAGGCGTCCGAAATTTCGTTCGTTCTTATTTTCGTCGCCTATGCATGGGGGCGAGCGGCGGTGCCGTGAAGCTACATGTCCAGGTTTTTACATGCTGTACCTCAAACATCTACCACTTTTTTGCCGGCTTGAGTTTCTGCCACCGCTCTTTATACCAGTGACATAATTTTTCGGCAGGTGTCGCAAAAATATATTTCAGATCCTACCTCTTTCTGAAAAAAAAAGGAGCATCTTGAACTTGCTCCTGTGGTTCCGTTTATAGTTAATTTAGACTTGCGAGCTTTCTTTTCTTATTTCTCTTATTATTTTGTGTTACCGAATACAAAACCAACCAATTCAGAGGCTGTTCCATTTGAGCGATTTCCCTTTACCGAGATTTCACTTACTCGGATCCTGCAGTCGTTGTGCAATCACGCCTGTGAATAGGCATCCACGCAATGATATATATCTTGTCCTATTTTCCTTAACATATGCCAGCGAACAATTACACTGCATTAAAAAAAAAAGCTTCGTTTATTCAATCCCGTCTCCCGGAGGTTCCTCAACGGATCACACTGCGTTGTTTCCCACATATGCGTTATGAATAGGCTCATATTTTATGGGGGCGGTAATTATACCGAGTGAGATAACTCCAATGCGGCGCATTAGTGTCAAGTAGGCTCTTTCTCTGCAGTTGCGCCTGGCAGCGCATCAGAGATGTGGAGCCAGGGCCGCTGCTCTGCAATCGACTCCGGCTGCTGGCGTTTCTCAGAACTGGGGCTCGAGTATCGACCTTTCTCGGAAACATACACCCTCCGAACGCCGGCCTGAACCGCATCGTCTCTCCGGAGGATGGCAACCGAGAGCGAGCACTCTTGCGTCACAGCGTAGTGCTACCCTCTCCATAACGAAATATGCGGAAGCACACGCGGCCCAAGCCGACAAAATGCGTCAAGCACGCCTTCTACTCCACTTCATTAGATATGTCGTTACAAACACGCTCGCGCGCACACACACACACGCACGCACAAAAACATATTTCTGAAATAGCGCAACCATAGGCACCAGTAAGAGCGTCCTTCAGTTGATCAGCAAGAACATGGACCGGGGGGGGGGGCGTTATTCTGTAAGTGTTCACCTAATGGTCTGTCAGTTTCGGCTGATGCTGATGCACTGATTGGTTAGGCTGGGATACGAGTGAGGAGGAGGCAGGCGCCCCAAGATAGTCTCTTCCTCACTGGTACAGCTCAAGCCAGTCAGCGGCAGTCGAAATAGACACTCCACTGGGTGTATACTTACAGAATACCGACTGCCAGCAGACACGTGAGAAGCGTATGCAATAATACAGCACTGTGTTCTCGCAGCGCTGAAACCCACTTCGCGGGTGATTGCAGGGCAACTGTTCTTAAATGTTCGAATTGTCATGGGTCCCATGAAGCTTCGTCAAAAGATTGCCCAAACATTAAAAAGGAGTTGGCTATCCTAAAACAAATGGCGAGAGATTATTTGACTCAGCGGGAGGCTGCCAAAACCATCATAAAGCGGCAATATCGTCGCCGACGTTCGTTAATAAAAATCGGTGCCTCAACAGCGTCCATCGCATGCACTGCTACTCCACCTCTATTGCCGCCCAGACAGGTCACGGCTGATAGGAACAAGTATGGTGGTAAAAGCAAGGCTGCTACTGACGCAGCTTGGCCAAGGTTGTCAAAGCCCCAGCCACCTGCACATTCACAGTGCACATCGGCAACCTTGAATTCTGAACTTCTCGCCGATAAACTACCGGAAGAGGACAAACAGGTGGTCGTAATGCTTCGATCACTGATGAATGCCATTTGCATGCTCCTCAGCCAGCTAAAGACGCCGTCAGTTGAGAGTGCACTTCAGGTACTGGATGCTCTAAGTCTACAGTACCTGCAAGCCTTAAGTAGACACCATAGCTCATCCAATACAGTAATTTTGCACGGAGGTCAGACAAGTTTCGATTTTCGAGGAGAATTCCAGAGGATTGAGGTCCCGCATCTCATCCTTCCGTCAATATATTTTCTCAAATCAGCTTCCCATAATCGTTATTTGCGAACCCAACGTGCTTACTCCCATGAAATTGTCAGGGTACGAACATTTCTCTCGTTGTCTTGCGAAGAGCGCAGCAAAGTTGTCGTGTACATTCGCACGGATTTTACGTATGGCCACCATGTAGCACAACCACATGATAACAATCGATATGTCTACCTACGTGTAAGAAAGAAGCGAGAGTCATTCAGCCTCATTGGTGTCTGCATACGCCCGTCAGATCGATTTGAATGCGACAGACTTCGAGACATATTGTCGCAGACCAGTGGCCCTTGGATTATAACGGGAGATTTCAACGCCGATCACTTACTGTGGGGTAGCTCGGCAATCAATTCCAGAGGCAGGAATCTGGTGTTGTTCGCCTCTGATCACCTCCTTTGTGTCGTGAATGATGGCAGTCTTACATACCTGCGAGGTCTTAAGTACAGCAGTTGCCTGGATTTGAATTTGGTATCAGATATAGAAACCCATGGAAGTGACTATATCCCTACATATTTGCAAATCAGGGGGCTGAAAAGTTCTACCTCGTAGAATGCAGCACGAGAAATCGACTGGACTGAATTTAAGCTACACATGGAAAATGCGTGCAGAGAAGACCTCGGCCGCAGCCTGGAGGGTATATTTACAGGAGCAATGAGGGAAGCTTCATGCCTCCTAACGGTGACAGCGAACCGTTCCTGATCTGACGTAGAACTGTAGAGGTTAACCGCACTTTGACGACGAGCTAAAAGGAGATACAGGCGCACGAAGGCAGTTTGTGACTTGGGAATGGCACGAAGAACACAGAAGAAGATGCAGCACCCTTTGGACAAATTGCAAGGAACAACGCTGGAAGCCCGTTTGTGAATTACTGCCCCCTCGCAAACCACTTTCAGACATCTGGAGGACTGTTCGTGGCATGCGCTCTTCTCCGCAACAGCGACGTCCTTTCACGGCCTTATCCCTACATCACTGCCAAACGCAACTTGAGGTGGCGAATCATTTTTGTGCGCAGATCGCTGGAGTGTGTGTCACCCCCAACTCCGAAGGCATGAGTGTCGTCCCTGTGTGCCGCGTCCCAGAAATGGACATTCCATTTACTACGGAAGAACTGGACGTCTGTTTGGCTGCTTCTGGACGCTCATCTTCACCAGGGCCTGACGGCGTCGCCTATGCAGCTCTTGCCCATCTTGGACAAGAGGCCAGGCAAGAGCTGTTAAATTACTACAACCATTCATGGCATGAATGCATTGCTCCTGAGCAATGGAAGATTAGTAGGCTCGTACCGCTACTCAAACAAGGAAAGTCGCCTTTCGACCTGACGTCATATCGCCCTATGTATTGCCCGGGCAAGCTGCATATGGAAAGTTATGAAAAAGATTATTCTTACACTCCTGGAATGGTATCCACAATGTGTACCCTGACTCCATAACAGGTTTTCGGCAAGGCAGGTCATCAAAAGACAATACTATTGACATCACAACATTCATACAACAATAAAAATGCCTCAAGCGCATATCAGCGGCGCTCCTTCTTCATTTGAAAGGGGCGTACGACAGTGTTACACATGAAGCGGCCCTCCAGTCATTGGAGGCTGTTGGAATCGGTGGATAAATGTTTCAGTGCATCCGCGACTATTTGACCAGAAGGTCCTTCTCTGTGCTGAACGAATATAACCGTACTGCCAACTATTTTACACACGGTGGCGTGCCACAGGGCGGGGTATTGAGCCTTAGGGCGCTATAACGTAAAACTATTCCCAACTTTTCTATTCCAATCCTGCAATCAGCCCTCCGCGATTGGTCAAAAACTTTTTTGGACCACCCCCATTTCACCTGTCTGTCAGGCGGCGTCACGAAAACTGCGATAGCTCCCCATCTGATATAACGTGAACACACGGATTACGCATGATTTGACCGGAAAAAAAAAGTTATTTCTGATTCGACGTCTCTTCGCCATTAGCCCTCGGCTATTGGTCAAAAATTTTCTGGCTGCGCCCAGTTCACCTGCCTCTCACGCGACGTCACAAAACCGCAAAAACTCACCGCGTCAAAGTGACGTGTACGCGATAAAGATGCATTAATATGCCGAACAAAACTGAGTTTTCTTCTGAATAGCCGCAGGCTGCCCCGTTCCTAAAGGAATAAAAGATGGCTGCCGCCGATCGATCAGGCACTGGCTACTCGCTCCTGTCGGAGAGCATGGGTTTATTTGCGTGTAATAAAACTTTTTGCGTGGCCGTGTAACATTTTCGAGCACTTTCGGCACGTTTACGACCTCGTTCTGCCAACTCTTCTTTGCTGAGGATCCGTTTTAGCGTCATTCTTAAGTTTCCGTTGCATGCCGCTGCGATTGTCGACGAGCCACCGCAAGCAAATTAGGGAAAGCGGACCAATCGCAGGCGCCGGCACCACCCTCTTCATCCGTTTATCGATTTTCAGTGTAGTGGCTGGGCTCTATCGAATCCCTCTTCACTTGAGCGTGCTCCTCGCCTCTTGTGAGCCAATTAGATAAGCCGCTCAGTGTAGGCAATGTTTTTAATTTTTCAATCAAACAAAAGTGACCTCCTAGGAACGAGGAGAGCGTTTGATTGGTCTGTTCAGACAACCCTGCGGGTGACCGCCCGATGCTTGCGTCGGCGGTTATACGCAAATTTGACGTCAAGAGATTGGAGTAAAAACATATTGGAATAGTTTTACGTTATCGGGCCCCTATTCTCTTTAACCTAGCTATGGTTGTCCTTGCTGAAATATTATCCAAGACAATTAACCTATCAATGTACGCTGATGATATTTGTCTTTGGTATTCTGCGGTGACTCGTCTTTAAGTGCGCACAAGAATTCAGCGGGCAGCCATTCTAGCCTGTTCGTGTTTCCGCAAACAAGAATGCGCGTCAATCGCGTTTACACGCAAACCCATGGCACCTTACCCGGTTCCTTTATTATGTGATACCAGAAATCTCTCTTAGGTGTGATTATTGACAGAGACCTTTCATGGAGCCCCCACTGCATCTACCTGCAGCAGAGATTAATTTCGGTTGTACATATAATGAGGTTCCTCTGCGGAAAAACCTTGGGCACGTCGGTACGGTCCATGCTGCAGCTGCACAGAGCACTGTATCTGAGCTTTTTACGGCACAGCTTGCCGGTTTTGGCGAACACATGTAGAACAAACATTCGTACTCTCGAGATGTTTGCAAGACCAGGCTCTACGGACATGTATTAGACTGCCACGATGCGCCTCGACTGACGCAACAATCATGATTGCTAGAGACTACTTGGTTCCAACATATATAACGATTGGCAACCTTAGAGCACACATTCCACATCTGTGTCGCTTACCCAGTCACTATATTGATGCTTTGCCAGCACAAAGATCGCAAGCCACATTTTCCAAACTTGTTGCGACACATCAAGGTTACCTTCCGTCGGGCTTTGCACCAGCAGCAAGACCACTGTTACCCCTGTACAGGGGTAACAATGGTCGTATACCAACCACGTGGTTCCTACGACAGCCACAAGCACGCATCACGAATGCGGGGATTACGAAGAAGACCCGTCATTCAACAGTGGCTCTGTGTCAGTTCACACTGTCATTATTGAACGAGGCATACGAACAAAGAACGCACATTTACACCGATGGGTCTGTCTCAGCCACCAGCTCCACAGGAGCTGTTATCATCCCAGCCTTACAAGTTACTTTCAATGTGTCCCATATTATGAGCTCTACAGCAACAGAATTTGCCGCTCTACGTGCCGTTGTTAATTACATCGCACAAACAAAACCTCGAAAGTGGGTCGTTTTTTGGGACTCCAAGGCAGCCCTTCAGAGTCTGCAGTCAGCCTTAAGGCGCAAGACCCATGAATAACTGGTGTTTGAGACCAGAGAGGTTCTTTATCAAGCCCTCATAAACGGACATTACATCACCTTCCTATGGCTTCCGGGGCACTGTTGCATCATCGGAAATTACCTTGCTAATGATGCCACCCGGTCAGCCCATAAAGACACCCTGACACTTCCCATACCCTTAATGAGGACAGATGCTGCGAGGGGTCTGCGTTTACTTGCTCAAACCAAGATTGAAACTTTGTGGAACACCCCGATTTTCTCCAACTGCCGTCTCCACCGGCTAGACCCTACATTGAAGCTGCAGATTCCATCGAACTACTCCCGCCGTGATGCAACTCTACTGTGCCGCCTCTGATTAGAGGTGGCTTTTACGAAAGCCAACTCATTCCTTATTGGAATGTCCGACACACCGATCTGTGACTCGGGCAACTGTGAATAGACGACCGAGCAGATATTGCGTTTTTGTAATCTCTAACGCGACAGTTCTTCGGAGGGTGCTAAACCGATTAGATAACAGGCCATTTTCAGAAACTAATATTCTCAGACAATGGCCCCATGCGTCGCAGGCTTACAAAGCGACGCGGGCACTGCTACGATTCATGAAAGCGACTGGCCTCAGTGACCGATTATAGGCGTGAAGCTATCGACATCCGCACGTATTCACAGCGATAGTACATTCTTCCCACCCTTTCCTTTCTTTTCTTCTCTTAAACCCCTTTCCCTGTGTAGGGTAGCAAACCGGACGTGCTTCTAGTTGACCTCCGTACCTTCCTTCCTTTCTTTTCCTCCTCCTCCTCCTCCTATATTAAGTACGCCCCATATTTTACATTATTATTAACGTTCACTGTTGTGAGCTTTACTGTGTGGGGATGCGCGACCCTCGCGCCTCCCCTGATGTTTTTCCCGCATAGCGCGCCTCCTGTGGTCCCGCTTCGCCGCGTGGCCTGCGTGACGTCAGCGCGGTCGATGTGGTTGAAGCGCACTCCGAGAGATGGCGCGAGTGTTGCGCTGCTAACGCCGCGAGGTTACTTGGGCGCCGAAAGGAAGGCGCTTGCTCTCTTGCGGTTCGAGACAGTAAGCGGGACGCACGTGCAGCCACTCTCTTCCCCGGCGGGTCGCCGAACAGCGCGGACATTCCGCGCGCGCGGCGACCGATGCATCTGCGAGACCGCCTCGCGTGGCCGCCTTCGAACGCGCCACGATTGGCGTGACCATACACGCGAACGACCAGGCGTTGGGATCCAGCATGGGGCGAACATATTCGCTCGCGAGGACGCGGTGAGTCGGACTTCTAGATTTGTCGCGCGCCCATCGGCATGTTTTGTGGATAGCAACTCGGCTAGCAGGCATTGATGTATGAAAGGTGCAATAAATGCCCTTGTGATTGTTTGCACTACTGTGTTGTCGTTCCTTTGTCCCAAGAGTACGGTGTGAGAATCCCACATCAGACCCCACAACTGAGGAAGGTTTTCGTGAACACAGTGAGAACAGCCAAACAGTGGTGGTAGTTTTGAAAGCCCGACATCTCCGACTTTACAGCAGCAGCCGCAATGCTACATCTAGTCTCGATTTTGCCAGAACGTGCTCCTTCCACCACCTACTTCAATTGAGAACAGCCAAAGTTATCTAAGACAGTGCAGTGGGCAGACAGTACGTCCTACGTGTTTCGTGTCGCTGTCGCTCTGTGGTGGGTTCAAATGCCGAAATCCAAACTACAGAAATCTTCTTGAATTGTTCCAGCTACTGCGTACCATAATCGCCCCTTCTCAAATTCAGTGCAAAAGGTCCGTCAGAACGTGATGTTTCGCATTTTTTCCCGATGCAGCCTCAGTTTCAGGCAGCCCCGCCAAGGCCGTAACAAGCGCCTCCTCCAGGTCGTGAAAGCACAAGCACACTGCATGACAACGGCTGATCTCTTATGCCACCCTCTGGCTGCATTCCCGTTACGAGAAAGCGGACCCCTATAGCAGCCTGGAAGACGTAGCACGTGACTATGGGAAACGTCTAGAAGTCGTCGTCACGCGAACAAGCCGTATACACGCGGCTCACATAAGAGCGAGAAAAAAGGGGGGAACCCGCTCCTGGCTTACGTATACGTAGTATATCAACGGGGAGAGCAGAGTTCCATAGAAAACACTCGGCCCCGAAAGAACCAAGAACAGGGACGGGGGAGATGGACCGCAGGGTTCGGCGCTCTGTTTCGGCGGCGGCGATGCTCCTCACTTCGGTGTAAAATACGAGGGCCGTTTGTGTCCCCTATCCTGGACAGTAATGGAGAAGCCGGCTTCTGCCGACCCGATAAAATTTCTGACGGGAAAAGAAAACACGCCAGTGCTGCTTGCCAGCGACCACATCCCCACCGCCGTCGTGCGAGCAGTGGAGAGGCGACGGCGGTGCGATCGCGTCTCTCCCTTTCACTGACCCGTCCGCCGACCGCCCCGGTCTTCATTCAAGGAAGAAGCCCTGCGATACGCCGAATGCAGGCCAACGGGCGTTCGGCTCTGGGAATCGCATTTTAGGCTCAGCACACCAGCAATTCATTCTTAATAGTCCCCTTTTACTTGGTTCTTCCTCTCTTTATTTTGTTTTCTTCGATTCTCTCTATCCAGTTGTTTATGGTCGCACGCACATGTTCAGAGAGTGGACGTGTTTTTAAGTAGGCGAATCTCTGTTTTTTTTTTTTCGAGAACCAATTTCAGGGCTTTCTATTTCTTTTTTTCCTCTCCCTCTTTGACTCTCTTCTGTAGCGGAATGCGTGCCCCCGCATATTTCGCTCTTTTGGGATGCCGTAACCGTCGGAGTAAATCACTACGGGTGGGAGTTTCACAGGCCGCGCGGTTGAGGCGGGGTCAGCCATCGGTCGTCATTCACTGCGCCTGCGAGCACGCACACACGCTGTCTCTACTGCGTGCAATGTAAGGCGACTCCCACGGCGACTGCATGCACTGAGCGCGGGTCTCGCGTTGCGAGCGGCTCCTGCCCGCGGCTGCTTGGTGCGAGGCGCTGATGCCAGAACGAACTCTGACACGCATGCCGTTAGTTTCTCGCCCGTAGTTCTGTATCCTGCAATTCGCTTACCAAATGCGTGCGACGAGACACGAGCCCTTGCAGACTTCGTCGTTCATCGATTTAGGGAGGGCATATAGAAAATCTCATTTGGTTATTCGCACGAGGGGGGGAGGTTGATGAAGGTTATGGTGATGTCGGTGAGGATGATAGTAATTATCATGATGAAGATATGCAACAAGAAAACCATACCAAGGGAATTAAAGGTAGGTTGACTAAATGCACGTACCGTACGTGAACTTATTGTTCAGAACAAGCCTTGCCACCACATTGATAGTTGATAGCCTTAGCTTTAATAACACTTCATTGTACTCCTTCTTAGTTAGTTTCCATTTCTTTTCGGTGCCTTTCTTGGGTTCTCAATAGTTCCTTTTCGACGTCTCCTGCTCCTTTCATACTTTTCCCCCCATTGTTCTCATCCCCCTCAGCATGGTAGCAAACCAGATGCTCTCTTTCCGGTCGATTCCTCTCACTTTTCTGTCTAACACTAGTATTCAAATAAGCATTTCCACTCTGCTATAAGCTAATTAGGAATGCGTACAACGGTCTTACTTTGTAGAGGAAATAGTGGCGCCTTCAGGTGGCCACGCCTACTTAGCTACTCGTCACGTAGACATCCATGACACACGTGGTAGCAACAACTGAACAAACAACTAATAGGCCCCATTATCCGCAGGCACAGATTGAACTGCCAAAGTTCACTTACATGGAACAACGACCCTATTAAAGAAAGCATATACCCGTGCTTTATTGTTCTTCGTCTCAGCGGATGTTAGTGACCCGTCAGCGTCTCAACCATCCAATTCGAGTGCGCACAATCAGAGCATTCGCCAAGGCACGCCGAAAAGCACGCGTCTATTGTTGAGCCGTACGTGCCAGCTGGTCTTCACACGCGCGCAAGAACGCGCACGCTGTTGCTAAGGCAATGCGGCTGCCTCGCTTCGCTGCGGTTCCGTAGGTCGACGCGGGCCTCTGCCCGCCGTACTAGTGCAAATGCTGACTGCGTGCAAGTGTGCACTCACAGTGGATCTATATTATTATTATTATTATTATTATTATTATTATTATTATTATTATTATTATTATTATTATTATTATTATTATTACACTTCAGCCGTCGCCGTGATGTTCGGCATACAGCTACACGCCGTATCCTGCATGTGCGAGTGAAAACGTACGAGGGTGAGCTGACGATAGCGGCCGAATCTAGCGCACGCAAGGGAGGAAAGCGATGAGGAAGCGCGCCGTCTTCCATCTCGCGCAAGGCACTGGAGTGAGGGGAGGGGGGCGTTCTACTCCGGTGGCTTTTGCCTATGACGCGGCTGCGTGGGCCCTATCTTGAAAGCGATCTGCAATGGGGACCGAAGCTTGAAGTTTGAACAGTGAGTGGATTGCTGATAGCTTCGTATGCGCTGTGTTTTTCTCCGCTTATTTCGCGTTGAAGCGAGAGGCAGCGCGAAGGTCAATTCGCTTGCTGCTGCTGCCGCGCTTCCTCACTCCAGCGTTTCGACAGCGCGTTTCCTCGGCCATCGAGTGTGAGGTTGTGTTCACGTTTGCTCGTGCGCGCGAAACACCATGTTTCTTAATATAGTTTGTAAGCGAACGTTTCCAAGTTTATACGGCCGATAAATCTACTACCCTTACTTTGTATAGCTGTCTACTAATTTGATATCGCAATCGATGCTGCGACTTTCGGGCGACACTGCGACTTTTACTATTATTATTATTATTAGTAGTAGTAGTAGTAGTAGCAGTAGTAGTAGCAGTAGTAGTAGCAGTAGTAGTAGTAGTAGTAGTAGTAGTAGTAGTAGTAGTAGTAGTGTTGTTGTTGTTGTTGTTGACATACAAAATGCCTTGAAACGCAATCCGACAATTCCTCAATTGATTTACGGCTTCCTAGGCTCTCCCGTCGTTATTGCAAGCGCGTAGCACAATCAATGTCGCCCAATTAACAAACGACCTTCAAACTTTGGGTCATCACGCAATGCTGGTGGGTTTACAAGCTATGCAAACAGTGAGAGCCCTTAAAAAAATATCTAACCAAGAGGGAGAGACACCGATTGTAAGAGGAGCAGGAGGAAAATAAAGAGAGAAGGCAGGGATGTTAACCAGAAATGCGTCTGGTTGGCTACCCTACTCTGGGGGACGGGAAAGAGGGAGCAGAAAAATAAGATAGAGAGAGGGAAGGAGAGGAGGGGGAGGAAAGCCGCGGTGAGCTCGCGCACGCACGCGGAGGGCCAGAGCAAGTCAAAAGTGCTCACATAAGCCAGTGGCCCTCAAGAATGACAAAAGTGTCTTCATAGCTTTGCGGGCCGACGAGCGATGGGGACGGCCTTTAAGTAGCACCCACACAGACACCAACTGTAAAAAGCTACAAACAGTATATATGTAGCTGCTGCATATCAAGACGTTGTGCAGATAGGTGCCCGTTGCCTATACCACTTTACCAGCGGTACAGTGAACTAGAATGGGTCATAGTACGCTCTACCGACGGGCCGCCCAAGTGGTTCAGGGAGCTTTGTGGCGTAATTGTTTAGTTGTCCTATGCTTCGGAGCACTGATGCATATCGCATTCACGTGTTCCTATAAGTGTCATGAAATAAAAGCATCGGCCCACAGGAAAACTTTCGGCCCACCATCCTCGCACTTGCAGCTCGTGTATCGCGTTAGAGACACTGAAGTGATACTATACAGGGCCGTTCTCGGCACCGAGCGTGAGAAGTCAGCGATGCTAAGTCAAACGTGTCAGTTTTTATCGGAAGTTTTGACGTCACTCCGTGATCGGCTACATAGGTTAGCTGTCGAGCCCTGTTGCAGAGCAACTGTAGCATGCGCCAGGTACTCCGAGGCTCGTGAGACCAAGGTAACGTACCCGTCTCAATCTTTGAATCCTTCACAAGAATATAGGCTGTTGGTGTAGTTGGTTCATGATGATAATATGCAGCGCACGACAATTTGACGAAGTCAGGAGATATATGTATACAGCACTGAATGTAGGCTTGTTTGTCCCGTCGCCGTGAGCTGCTGCCACTGCAAGTTATTCCTCTGGGCATAAACGCCTATCCATCCATCCATCCGTCCATCCATCCATCCATCCATCCATCCATCCATCCATCCATCCATCCATCCATCCATCCATCCATCCATCCATCCATCCATCCATGCATCCATCCATCCATCCATCCATCCATCCATCCATCCATCCATCCATCCATCCATCCATCCATCCATCCGTCCATCCGTCCATCCGTCCATCCATCCATCCATCCATCCATCCATCCATCCATCCATCTTTGGGGGGAATAAAAGTTCTACAGGAACTCCGGTGCATAATCTGGTGACAAGAGTGGTGATCGGTCACGTACGCCGTGCATTTGGAAGTTTTGACCGATGCCGTATGTAGACGTGCCGCGACCTCTTTCTAAAAAAAGATGTTTTCGCAGAATCCCTTGTGAACGAGCTAGAGCGTTTACAAGGGATTCACTAGCTATAATCTGTTCTACTATACTCCGTTCCATACACAGCAGTCAACGCTGTGGAAGCTGCGCAAGAAATTCGGTCAAGAAAAGTTATCACTCCGCGCGTTCCGTCCATGCTTGGCTGTGCGCCAACAGCGTTCGTTCGCGCGATCATCCACGTGAGTGAGGCTCCTAGCTCGCGACGGATTGCAACTAAAAGACCCGAAAACAACAACAACAATAAAAATTGTCTAAAACAACGCCTTAGCAGCCGTATACCGCAGTGTGTTTGTTTCTAAGCGCTAAAACTTGTTTCATTCAACACTGAGGCGATATGAACAACAGTTACGCACGATTGCGGTCACAAGACATCGAAATATATCCAAGTGTGAACGAAGCCACCGCAACAAGTGTGTCTAGTCTCCACCGTGCTGACTGCTGTGTATGGAACGGAGTACAGGTAAAAGGTCAAAGATGACCTTAAAATTCTGCGTCAAATAACATTCTATCGCATGAGCACCCACAGCGAGTAACTGGTTCTCAATCAAAGTTTCAATCACTTCATGCGCCACAACCGGCATACAACAAGAAAACAAGGATGTGCGACCCCAGGACTGACCGGTATAATGCAAGGATTCCTAGCGCTCGATTCTATATCTTCTTTTTCCCTCACCCAGCGTTCGGGGGCCGGTAAACCCAGTTGATATAGAGCGAGCGGAGCACTGACGAAGCGCGACAAGGAATCGCATTGGAAAATAATCGCTATAAATTTTGTTCCTGCCCTGAGGCAATCCCTCCTAGATATCAGGGCCTGTGCACTCTGCTTTATGACGTCATGCTACTTGGACCGAAATTTCCATTGTCAAGCCCGGCGTGACGAAAGCGGTGACGTCAAAATCACCGCGGCGAAATCGGGAACGTCCTCATTAGATTCCATAGCAATCGGGCAAGGCAGCATTACGTCACGGATCGAAGTGCACCGGCTTTGTCCTATCAAGGGAGACTAGCCTGAGGCTGTATACATATTGTAAGAATTACGTTGTTGTTGTTGTTGTTGTTGTTGTTGTTGTTGTTGTTGTTGTTGTTGTTGTTGTTGTTGTTGTTGTTGTTGTTGTTGTTGTTGTTGTTGTTGTTGTTGTTGTTGTTGTTGTTGTTGTTGTTTATACAGTGACGGATGCGGGCGACTTCAGGGGCATGCATGGCTTCGTGCGCGCCAGTGACGATGGATAAATAAAATGGAAAATTTAAAGGGCTTTATTTACAAAATGCGGCCGCTGAATGCCCGTCTTTGCTGCGGGTCAAAGATGACGAAAGCGCGAAAAGGGCCTGAGAGAGGAGTTCGAAAGAATACCGGCGAGAACATATTAGCTGAAGCACCTGTGAGGAAAAGAACGCGTCCAAAAATTTTAAAAAAAGTGAACTCAAGAAAGCCGCGAGACGATGAGACAATAAACAGAACTAGACAACAGCTCGAGCGATCGCAGCATAGATATTAAACCGTTCATACGTAAAAGGTCGATGCAGCCTGGAGGAAGAATTAAAGGCTGGAAGTCTCGGTGTATACTCACCCTCCAAGTATGTGCCCTCGAAGACGCCAAATTACACGCTTTGTCATTTCTTAAAACAAATACATGCAGAAATCTGGCTTAAGCTTCAATGTGTATATACTCATTTAAATGTCATCTCTCCATCTGCTTTCCCGCTTCTTTCTTTCTTTATGATTATTGTTATTATTTCTAGGAGCAAGTTACGCGCGTCGAGGGTATTGATTCGGGGATTTCGGGTTTAAGTGGTGCCCGCCCCGCCCTCGCGGGGATTATGAAGGTGCGCGTTGTAAGCCTTGGGGCCGGAGCCAGATGCGAAAATGCGCACGTACGTCGCGAAGGAGGAGGAGGAGGAGGAAGAGGATATAAAAAAAGGGGGAGAGACACTAGCTTTAATTACGCACTTCCTCATAATTGGGAGGCATTAAAGGCATACGGGCTTTGTTTGCATCTCTTTTTGACCGTTGCTCCTTCTCATTCCGGTGCCGACTTCAACTTCTTTCTTCCCGATATACTGTAAGCCACTTTTTTTCTTCTCTTTTCTTTTCCTTTTTTTTTTCTTTATCATCTCGTTTGCTTTTCCTCCGCCTCTCCGAGGAAAACCAAAAACGACGAGGCAAGGTCCTTTACGGCGCGCCGCCCTATTTGAATCCCAAATTAAGGCCGAGCAGGAGCAATCAGGTCGGTCGAAGCAAAGAAAAGAAACTGCCACTTGCGCTAAACTGGCTTCGGGCCGCTGCTTGGCCGTAATGAGCCGGTGTGTGTGTGAGGTTCTATGCGTGTGTGCGAAGGGAAGAACGACGCTTTTAGCAGGCGTGTGACTTTGCCGTGCACGGTTGGTGGCGGGCTCTCTTCTCTCGTCTCCTGCAGACCGGAGGAGCGCGCTCCGACTTTTATGGCGCACGGAGCAATGCATTTCAAACGAGCCAGAAACTACTTTCTGTGCGCTCGGGCTTTAATCCCTCGAGATAGGTCGTTCTGTAAACATACGGCGACGATTGTTGATTCAATTTCGCTTGAGCCGAGGTGCTATGGCGTTGACGAGTTAGTTCTTCCGCTTTTATTTCGGTAAGCCGTTCTTATGCGCGCACGGCTAATGACTCGCGTCTGGCTCTTCAAACCATACGCTCCGGTTCGTTGTTAGGTAGTGTTATGGACTGCGCGAGTCCAAAGAAGCGGCAGTCCAGTCGTGCTGTGCAGAAATTTGACGCCAGTACTCGCGCTGATTGAGAATGAGTATATTTTCTTTTTAACATCCAGGGACTCAGTGATCACATTTCTTTATTAAAGAACTAAATTAACAAAAACATAACGAATAAAAATTTTATTTACTCATGGCCTCAAGGTCTAGCTATTTCGGCATTCCCAAAAATGTGCTTGAAATGTGATGCCTGTTTGAAGGTCACACACGGGGCAATTCGGTGTTGCCGGCGAGTCAAGATTAACTGCAGCGCCGCTCTATACTCATTGTCATCGGTAGGTCATGGTAGCGGGGGTCATTGCTTTCCCAGCTATTATTCTTATGAGTGCGACGGAGACTGGTCGTGGGAGGCCCTGGAGGTAGCGCCCGAGCATTTGCAGGATGGAATACATCGTTTCTTTGTTTCCCTGTGCGGTTATTTTGCTTCCTCGGTTGTTTGTAACGCTGCTCTCCCTGTGTTTCTTCAGGAATTTGTAGCGTTTTCAGAGCGTGTGCCTATCGATTCCCTCGCACGCCACTGTGCCTGAGAACCCAGAAGATCTGGATATCTAGCATTCCGCCTTTAATGAACTTGGCTCGTCGACGTATTCTTATATGAGGGAGTTATCTCACAAGCTTGCTTGGGTTCTTTTAGAGCTGCAATACAATCAGTGACTAAGCTGAATGGCAGGTATTAGCTCATTGGTAATAATACCTTACAGGACGCGTCTAGTGCGTAATCAACTTCCAGTCGTTGCAGAATAAGTGGACCTTTGTGATCTGGTCATTCACTGGAGACATCGTAGTTCTTTTGCATGCTGCAGGTCCACCCGCATACGAAGCTATGCCCCTGTGTTCATCTTGCAGTGTATGGTGCATCCGTGCATGTACATGTGATGCGTGCCCTGCTTGCAAGCGTTCACATTTTGCATGTGAGCTGCTGCCAAGTGCTGTCACTCAGCAGTATTGCTATGCGCCCCTGCTCTCGGCGCTACCTTTGCAGACACGAGATTTTCTACCCCCCCCCCCCCTTCCGGTGGAAGGGACGGACTGTCATCGTGTTCCAGATATTCCATGAACGATGCTCGCGCTCAAGCTGTAGACCTCGGATCCTTTGCTCTCGTAGTTCAGGGATAGTGTTCAGTTGGGCGTACCGAATCAACAGATTATTTTGCGCCATTTTAAGTAGGACCAGGCGTATTGTAGTTGCCGAAATGCGTTCTCTCTTGTTCTTTTTTGTCCTACAGAGAGGATAAAAAAGGTACAAAATTCTTATCTCTTTCTGTTTATTTGCCTATATGCAACTCGTTAGCGTCTGAAATTAATGTCTATTCGAATATGTTACAAGGTCCACACTTAGGGTGAGCACGAATGGGACATTGTCAGATATAGTATATAGGTTTCATATATCACAAAATTCGGTCTTCGTAAAGATAGAACACTTGCATGTGCTGACTTGCTGCGGCCTGTCTCGGGGTTAGAGTTATGCTACATCACTTAACTGCACGAAAAACCGCATTTGTCGTCCAAACGTTCATACGTGCACTCGCCACTCGTGACCTGCTAGCGTTAAGAAAGCAGCGCATACCGTCCCCGAGAAAGCGACTTCCGGGGCACTCCCGATGCTACGCGTTAAGGTAACGAAGCTGCAACGACGCTGCAAGCGCAACAAGAGAAATAAATATCTGGATTACTTTTCCACGCTGCAAAGAAAAGCTAAGTCACGCTATGTCATGTGAAACGCAGTATCTCACTTCAATCTGTATGACTGGCTGTCGTTTCGTCTGCTCATATAGTGCCCTTTACAAAAGTCCTTGTTGACATTCTAGAGAGCTGGATCCTGTTGAGTTTCCAAAGCCTTCAATAACCTTCCAATGAAAAAAAATATATATTCGATTCTACCCTGAAATTTTCTCGGAGGCGAAACCAAAAGAGTCAGTTGCGACTCAGGCGCCGTCGTCTCGAGTGTTCGAAGCCGTCTACACTTCCCGCTGCTCCATGCGCTGCTTTGATCTTAATTGCACGCAAGTTGTGCGTACACCTTGTTCTATATTTTCTCTAAATAACCAAATTATCGTCGCTTCCCCATTCTTTATCGCCGTCACCGTGGCCATGCACATCCGTCAATGGCACAAAAAGTGATTCGTGCACTAGCACAGTACTTGAAGTGCACCAGTTTGAGAGACCGCTTACAGTGTCCCTGTGCGTCCTCCAACGTACACTCAGTGTTCGCTCTCTTCCTCTTTCTTTTCCTCCTTTCCCTCACCCTCAGTGTAGGGTCGCAAACCGGGCGCTCGTGTGGTTGACCTCCCTGCCTTTCTTCTCCTTGCTTTCTCTCTCTCTCTTTCTCTACCGCATAAACAGCAGCAAAGAAAGGCTTATTGTGTAAAAAATGTCAGGCTCTTATTTTTCTGTCTTCGTACGCGGGTGAAGTAATAACAGCAAGGAGGTCACTGCGGGACAAGGCGTATTGTCTTGCCGTATTGTTTTCTTTGATTTTTTTCTAGACAGGAGATGTTTTTTTTTTCAATTCCACCCTTTTTCTCGCCAGCAGCAGCAGCAGCAGCAGCAGCAGCAGCAGCAACAAGCGAGCTGCCGCCGCAGCAGTGCAAACTCGGCGCTCTCGGAGTGAACCGAGCCGCGGCGAGCGCTGAGTCAGCCGGAGGGGGGGTCCGCACACGGGGCGACGAGCGGAAGGCGCGGAGGGCGGTGCCCGCAGGCAAAGCCACACTGCAACGGCAGCTCGGAGACAGCGGTGCAACTGTAAAAGAAGAAGGCCGCAAAGCGCGCACGCTAGCGGAAAAGGAAAAAGGAAGCTAGCTGGGCTGCGCGAGGAAACGCAAAGTGGTGCCTTTTTCTTGTACTGCTTTTTGCCGACACCCCCTTCGCCAGCCCTCTTCTGTCCGGGGGCGACAACCTCGTCGTCCAATGTTGCTTAGAGCCGAGCCCCGCGCTGTTATACCGCGGCCACGTCGGCGCTGAAGCCAGTGGAGCCCACATGTTTACACGCGTCAGTACAGCGCGTGTAAGTTTGGCGCCGCGTATCATCCTCGAGGCACTGCCCTTGTTCCCCTCGGTGCAGTGCACGCCCGAGAGCGCGGCAGAGCGGCGCCATCGCCAACAATGTAGCCCCGCTCATTCGTCTTCAGAGCGAGGCCCAAGACCGGCCAGAACCGCGCCCGGGTGTTTAATGCATCGCGTACATTTCTTATATAGCGACCCGCTTGTGAGGCGGTGGTGGTGGTAGAAACATTTATTGCCAATGATGTGAATGGTGGGGTCAGGCCGCGCCTCGGAAGCAGCTCGTCGTGTGCTCTTAGTGCTTCGCGCGCGGTCCGTGCCCTCGTTTGTGATGCGCTTATAACGTCAACTCGACGATGGAAAAGTGTCGGCAAACGCGCCGCTCTGCCAGCTTCCCACAATGACACAAGCGCACATGTCCGCTTGTTTGTGGGCAGTCCATACAGAATCGCTGAACCCGAACGGTGGACTTGTCAGCGAGCCCCGCAGAGGTCAACGCTACTCTTGGTCGTAGACCGGAAGGCAATATTGGAGATTTTCAGTACATAGCACTGCGTATATATGACGCCGCGTCATATCGCAAACTATCGCTTTGCGGGACGCGGCAGCGCTTTCAGTCGCGGGCTTTTATAGTGCCGCGCGCGTAAGCCGAACCATAGGCCGCCGAAAAGTATAGCCGCATGGGCATACGGTGCGCTAATATATGGTGCTGGTCGCCTTTGGCGCTGCCATTTTGTGAGAGCGAGAGGTCTCGATCGCCCTCTCCCGAACGAGACGGGAGTGACAAGGATGGCGCCCCTATACGTAAGCGCAAAAAACTATGGGATCCGTGCTTATATATACATATATGCCACTCTCTGGCGCACAACGCTAACTTTCTTGTTGCGTACGGCACATGCATACTGTCCAAGATTTAGCGCTCGCATATACACAACAATTGGGCCGCCATCTATACAATCCTGCTAGTAACAGCGCAAAATGTAGACAAGAGACGAGACAAGAAGACACCCCAAGCGCTGAACAGCGCTTGTGGTGTTTTTTTTGTCTCGTCTCTTGTCTGCATTTTGCGCTGTTACTAGCAGGATGGAAAACCAACAAGCCCCAGCTGCTATTCCATCTACACAATGTATACTAAAGCTCTCTATAATATGATGTCCGGCGAAGCATCAGGCCGGCAGGTGCCTTGAACTATACTTATACGAGGTGCCGTCGAGAACACTTCCGCAAGATAATCGGATGTTTCCTCTAGCTCAGGACGGTGGCCGCGCGTGGCAGTATACTCTCGAATCGCGTTGTGGCAGAATACGCCCGAAAGGATGCCGACATGAAAGATTTACTTTCACATCCCGAATGAACTACACGCTTCCCCACTAGAAGGCTTTGGGAGGAGAAAGTTTCAGCGTGTACGCCTTGCTACACGAGATTAGAAGGAGCCCCGCGTCTACTGCGCCACCACTCACAGACCTTGGCGGCGGACGTGGTACGTCCTTTTTTCCGCAGGCCTCATGAAAACGTCATCTTTTTGGATGAAGGCGAGTGGTCAATAAACCCACACATACTACCTTAAGGCATCAATGTTGCCGGATTCGAGACCCTCGTTATGTAATAAACGATAAGGAAGAGGATTAACCGAGGGGCCCGATTTTTTCTATTAGTCATATCATAAGAAGCCAACCAACACTGACACCCAGGAAAACATAGGGGAAATTAATGGTGCTTAATAAATGAAATAAGGAAACGATAAATTAATGGAAATGAAAGTGGATGAAAAAACAACTTGCCGCAGGTGGGGACCGAACCCACAACCTTCGCATTTCGCGGCGCCGTTTCCCCATCCACGTTCTTGGGTATTTATGTTTGCAGTGTGCAGTGTTTTATGAATAGTCAGGATTTCGCTACAAACTACGTGTGAAAACATCGAAATATAAGTTCGTTAGTCTGATAGTACTACTTTGCAGAAATCCATGCCGGCAGCGACTTCGCGAGGCCTACAAAAGGGCCGCTGAAGCGACAACCAATGTACAGAGCAGTCCACTATTAAAAGGAAGACATGAGTGCATAGCATATGCGGATTTTATCATCTGGCAAGTGTGCAACCGCCTAGCTTTGCAGCAGATAACTTGGAGTTGGTAGCTTTCAGTGTTTCCAACACCGCTGAGCAGTGGCACTGGCACTGTTCAGGGGATGCCACTGCTACGGAAGCAATGCCAGATACACTGCCATTGATTCCGTAGCGACTTGCAGCTAGGGCGCGAGCAAAGTGAGAGCAGGGCATTTGAGCGTACCTTTTAAAAATGAACCACACTATACGTTATGTCCATGCAGGATAGTACACACGCATGTATACGCAACGTGCATGTCGCCTCTCGTGAACAAGCTTTCAAATTTGAATCATAGGCAGTCAACTCGTCCCGCCTCCTCCTCCTCCTCCTTCTTCTTCTTCTTCTTCTCATAAATGGTTCTGACCACACACAGCATTGCGGTCTGACTGTGTAGGTACATGCACAAACTAATGACAGAATGTATACTTCTCGATTGATTGCAACGAGGAACGCTACATTTCCTTCGTGTCCATTCATGTCTCTGCGATCTAGTTTCGTAACGTCCTCCCTTTCCGCAACTTCTAGAACACACAGACACACACACACACACACACACACACACACACACACATATATATATATATATATATATATATATATATATATATATATATATATAGTTACCGAGACACTCTAAATGCGCACGTACCCGAAATTCATAGTACAGCGGCAGTTCCCAGACCGTATGCTTTCGGAAGATAAGATCAACCGTTATTTGGTCAGAGCTGCACATGATTACACCGCGGCGAATGCAATGCGCTGCAGTGACGCAGGCAGGATGGCGATTGACCTCCACTGCCGCTCCTATTATATTTAGCGCAGATAATTCATCACGTTCATGACGTCACCCAACTGCCTGTCATCGCTGTTACACAAACGCCGGGATCGCTTTTTCGAATTACGTCGACTCGTAACACACATCTCGCGCATACACGACACGTATACCGAAGCCGCGCAGCTGGTCGCAGTGTCGTAACACTTGCGCGCACCTCTCGCGCGGAGGACCGCGTGCGCGTAATCTATGCGCACGGCACGGCCCGAACACAGTCCCGCGTCGCGACCGCAGAAACGACACGGCCGTGCACGAGACGCACGACGTCGCTTGCATCGAGTGCCGCGTCGTGTGTACGTGCGTGCGTGCGTGCGTGCTTCGGGTCGATTACGCAGCCGTCGCCGGGTCCTCTTTCCCGAGCGGGCGAACTGTGTCATTCATCGATTTCCCGCTGGGAGGGGGTTGCACAGGTCCGCGCGACCGGCTGCTGGCAAGTCTATGCGTGTCCCTGCCTGAAACAGAGGCGAACGGCCCCCGTGCGCGTATAACGACAGTCGAAAGTTTCGCGAGCTAACGATTGAGTCGGAGATATATCCCCGCCTTCGGGTCCATCATTAGAGGATTGAAAAATTTAAGAAAGCGAGAGAGCCCCCAGCCGAGACGAGCCTCCGAGCTGCGTTTCCATTGCCGTATTGCGTACCGCGGTGCATGTAGCATATGCATTTCAACTGCGTGCGCATTGTGTGCCCTTTTTGTCATTAGTCGCATAACGTCGCTCTCGGGGCAGGGCTCCTCTTTGAAAGAGTGCCTTGTGCGCGTTGTGTTTGTTCCGTTCACTCGTTCGCTGATCGCCGATTCGATCTATACTGACTGTCTTGCTGCAAGACGAAATGAAAAACAGGAGTGGTGGGTGGGGGAAGTGATGGAGAGATGGTATTAAAGTGAAACGCGCGAGAATCATATGAGAAACGTTTATATATACTTATGCTCCGTAACCCGACCGGGACTTGGAGTGCGCCGAAAGCGTGCCTCTTACGGTCCCGAACACGCACTTCCATGGTTCAATGGCACCGTGGTGAGTCAGAAAGGAATGAGCCATTTGTTCGTAATATCAAACTCCGTATACGTTAAAGACGTATTCCTGGACTGTTTCACTAATGATTTGGGCGCTCGCTGCGTTTTTGAAACATCTGCCCCACTACACGTATAGTGCAAAGCAAAGCCATCGCCATATAAAACACTACAAAGGCAAGTATGTTGGGATGCTGAATCAGTTTAATATATTAAGTGCTCGGGTTTGTCTTGCTTATCGACAGCGTGACCAAGCTGTAAACGATCTGAGTAATACTATATGCATTTGGTTATGGTTGTATTTTCACGCTTTGCTGGCTGTTTTGCACGAAGTAATACGTTTTATCTTTCTCTCTCTCTCTGACACACACACGCACGCGCACGCACACGCACACACACACGCATGCACGCACGCACGTATCTGTATCTAGCTTTCTATTTACTTTCTCGGAAAGCCCCTGACAATTGTCACGCGGCTATGACTGCATCGCAGACGTTGTACTTTCCCCCGTTGTTTTAATAACACGAGGCATACATATACTGTTGTTGCTGCCTCCTTCCCATGAGGATCCGCAGATGCGATTTCGCATTCGTAGCGCACCGCCGGGACGTGAAAACCGTCCACGGGCAGGTGTGGCACGCAAGCTTTATGGGCGCGCCGAGGAATATTGCGAAACGCTCCCTCCTCTACACTTTCCTGCACGACACACGCCGTATACATTTCCGAACCCGAGTTGTAAACATACACAAGCAACTAAAACCCTCAAATTCGAGTCATTTTCGCTAAAAGGGGGCCATCCGCTCGGCCATTTCGCTGCCCGTGCAATCCTATATTCGTTCGTTTTCTTATCTGTTGTCTTTCTCGTTCATTTTTTCTTTTTCTTCTCGTTTCCGACGCGCGACCCATACCGTTTGTCTTTGGAAATCTGGCAATCGTGAGAAATGCGCGATTCTCCCTTTTACGACCCGCGTCGGTCGGCCGTTATATGCGAGGCTTCGCCGATCGGTCGCGGTGTGCGGCCACCTCTCGCCGAAGCTGCAACGGGGGTTGAACGAATAGCCGTCGTCGTAAAAAAGAAGCACGCGAACATATTGAGGCGCTTTTGCCTCGCTGGCGCCGCAACTTCGAGTCCGCCCTGAAATGCGTTATTTAAATGCAGCTCCCGAATCATCCAGTATGCAGCGCCGCAGCGTATACGTCGACATCGTGCACCACAGTCATCAGTATTCTAGCTCTGCGTCGTGGCCCCCAATGAAAAGCGAGAAAAACGGGGCAAAAACAAAGCGTGCCCGAGCAAGTATCGCAGCTCAGCTGTATTTCCTGCGCGTGCGGGGAGCAAAAAAAAAAGAAAAAAGAAAGCAAGAAAGAAAGAGGAAGAACCAGCCCGGGGGCAAATGCGAGAGGAATTGCATCGCGTGGTGGCAAACGAACAATATACACGGAACTAGAGGGCAACACGTAGTTGAAATAATGTTCAATTTGGCATGCGCCATTCCTACAAAAGAAAGTAGAGAGTTTTAGAATAGGGGCCTCAATAGTTTGGGGCCCCGAAGAGCTTTGCTGGTGCTAGCGTTGGGGGATGCAGGAGTGAAGAGCTTTAGAATAGGGCTTTGCGTTTGCGAATAGCGTCTTGCGCTGACAGCGCCACTATGGCGTCAAAGAAAAACTATCATAAATAATTAAATAATGTATACCATTTTATGATAGGAATAGCAATAGAAAGAAAGAAAGTGAACTTAGGACAGAAATTATTACCACGTGTCGCCATGTGTCATGAAGACGTAGAAAATCCCAACGAAAACATTATGAGATTCATGAATACTTTCGAATACGGTTGTTTATAACGAAGGGTCGAATACAATCTCCGGAAATAAATTTAGTTTGGAAACGAAAATCACGCGCATACCGAAATGCAGATGTTATTGTGTAGTCAGTGTCTCTCCTCTTTTTTTTTTTCAGGACTAAAATGCTTAATTACGTTCAGGATAATTAACCGTAACTCATCCAGTTACTAGAGGAAAACGGGGGGGCAGGTTTCAGCAGATATCAGCGACCTGATATTCTTGCCTTTCTTACTCGTTTATTTTCCTTTTACGCTATACTGTGTGTCCCAGCTAACGCTAGCCAAGCCGTTAATAATAATAATTATGGGGTTTTACGTGCCAAAACCACTTTCTGATAATGAGGCACGCCGTAGTGGAGGACTCCGGAAATTTCGACCCCCTGGGGATCTTTAACGTGCATTTAAATCTAAGTACACGGGTGTTTTCGCATTTCGCCCCCATCGAAATGCGGCCGCCATGGCCGGGATTCGATCCCGCGACCTCGTGCTCAGCAGCCCAACACCATAGCCACTGAGCAACCACGGCGGGTCGCCAAGCCGTTGAAAGGAAGTCATGTAGAAGTTAACAAAGTGCAAGTTACAATTTTAAAACATACGCTGTTCTTTCGTCACAGGTACGATCTTCCTTATCTTATAACCGCTTGGCCAACGTTAGCTGGGACACCCTATATAGTTATCAATCTATACCATGCTTCCGCAAGAAACACAAGGTGCGGCTTGATCTTCGCTGTACAAAGGAACCGTCGAATACAATCTGATCGCGCTTGATGTGTTGTGTCCTTACAAGCATATGTCGTTCGGCGATCGCTTTTCTCTCCACCTCCCCACCCGTTGCTTCACGGGCAGATACGTTCGTTATGCATCGGGGACGAGGCAAGAGGACTCGCGCACGGCAGATGCCCTCGTTGAGCGTGGCAGCTATACGGCGGCGGCGGCAAATTAAGGCCATCTCGAGGAGCTGGAATCGCCTCCGAAGGGGGCGTGCACTTCGCGAGAGACGCACTAAGTGCCGCCGGGAGTGCGTACACGCGGCCAGGGACCGCGACGGGAGCGTCAGCTGCACAGCGCCAACTCTTGCACCTCGTCTCACACACGCGCCGAGCGCGGCAGCTGTTCGCTACGACAGCAGCCGGCCCGCTGATGGCTGCGAAGACTAACAACTGCAACACGCGCCGGCGGCGTACGCATCACACAGAGGGCGATAAATAGGGGGAGGCGTTGGGGGGGGGGGGGGGGGTGCACGCACGCAGGAAGGTGGGCCGGGGCTCCTGTGCCGTCGCCTAGACCTGCTTACGGCAGCGTGCGCAGGACGTGTACACACACGCACACACACACACACAGAGCGTGCCGCCGCCGACCCGCGATGGTATATGGCCCCGGACGCGCGGTGGACGGACAACGCGGTGCCGGGGGTTAGCGCCCTCGTTACGGCGAACCGTGACCCGCCGCCTTGTCACTGCTCCGTTGATGCCAGCGGCGCGGAGTTGCGTCGTCACGGGCTCTTTACACCGCGGATCCGCAAGAAGGCGCAGAGATTTGAGGTGCACTCGCTCCATGGGGGCTTTCCGCTGAGACGCGACGAGAAGACGAATAAAAAATCATGATAAGCGTGGATGAAATCCGTTCGGTGCGGTGCTTGGGCACGAGTGCCGAAAGAAGCTGCATTGACAAGTTCCGGATCGCTTCGGCAACGTAGCAGCCGAAAACGCTTGATTGTTGGAAGTGTTTACGAGCACAAAACATTTACTATATGTAAAATGTTTATGTAGACACAGAGAGAGAGAGAAGAAAAATGATGAATGAAAGGCAAGGAGGTTATAACCAAGACTGAGCTCAGTTCGCTAACCTGCACTGCGGAATATACAGGGGTGTTAACCAGCAGTCGAGAGACCAGTAGGCAACCCTGAGGCGCTGGGGAAGGGGAAACGGAAGAGATAAAAAGATTAGGATAAGAAGAGAACGTCCACGCACTGTTGATATCGCCGACGTGGTGACAGTTCTCTGCTCCAGATCACAAACGGTCACTCAGTCCGGCAGCCTTCATAAATCGCAGCAGCGCTTTTATGGCCTTTTGTAGCTGCGACATGCGAGACTGTGGTCCCAATATCTTGTTCAATGTGAAAGGTTTTCCAACTGATTTTTATATGTGCGGAGGCCATGTGGGCTTACAGGCGTCCCTAGGGCCAACCTAATCTACACAGAACCACATAAACTTTATTTAATAGAAGGCCCTTAGTTGCTCTGTAGATGCTCAGTTGAGACTGCAGCAGTATGCATTTACCGGCAACTGGAGAAACATTAGGAGACATAGCACATGTATAGCGGTACCGTGCGCCTCAGCCATCCCGTTCATGCTTGAGCACATCATATGGAGTTCCTCAATCTATATAGGCACTGTGCTTCGTTTAATTTTGCGCCCATATAAGTTATATGGTCTGCTATCTGGTTCGAAAGGATCTAGAGTTACGGGCTGAGAGCATTGGTGGGTATGGAAATCGGCCGTATAGTTCAAAAAAAAAAAAATGTTCGCCCCGCCTCATGGGCTTCGCCATGGGATACGGCAATGCCGTCCGAAGACCGCGTACGATGACGACGGTGACGATGCTGATGATGATATCTTGATGTTGATGAGTGTCGGGAGTGGTGGTGATGATAAAGATAACGATCACGATGATGTGATCATCAGCTATGGCGCGCGCTCAAATAGGGCGTAGGCCGAGGATCGGACAGGAGGAGGAACCGTAACAACCCCCGCCTCGTCGTCTTCATCGTCCCGGTTATTGTCCTCACCTTCATTCCCCAAGTCACCTTCGTCGATGTCATATTTGTCGTCGTCGTTCTCACTGCCGTCGTTGTTATCGGTCGTCGTCAAGCCAGCTGTCGCTGCTTTGAATGCCAGTTTAACATATACTTTGAATGGTAGTCCGTATTTTTTTTTTCTGCTTGCACCCCAGGAGAAGCATAACCAAGCTGAGATTTTCGCCAGTACCTTACGGCGATGGATTGCGTGCGATAAATTGCCTTCCCCTGCCCCGACCCCGTTTTCTCAAAGGACCACACCGCAATCAAATTACTTGTTCCGTGCGGGGCGTTTGCGCGTAGCCACAGGTTTCGACACATTCTTCGTTTGTCGCAGGGTGCCGAGTCAGCGCCGTGCGCATGGATTAGATTTTTAGGATGCTGAACAAGGCTGAAGAGTGATAAGGTAGCTCAGCAAACAGTTTCAGAACACGCATTACGTGCACGTCGGTGTCGTCGAAAAACAAAACAACAGCTATTTTCACCTCGTAAATACGGCCGTGCAGGCGCATCGCGTATAGTGCAGTCTTGAATTTCTCTGTCACAAAAGCACGTCGTAAAACGCATCGACAAAGCGATTATATTATTTTTCTCTATACTACTGCAAGGACATCTTGCAGTGATATTGAGTAACGTAGACAAAGTGCACCAGCCTAATTGCGTCAGGTAACGCTATTGTACGAGGGGCACGGCTTCCCAGGCCCCGTTTGTTTCCTTGTTTTGTTTTTTTACCTTTTCCTTCTTTTTTATATGTGGAAGCAAGGGAAGCTATAGTTCCCGTGTCGTGCACATTGCCACTTTTTATGGCAGATCACTTTCATGGATATGACGCACACGCGACGACAGGCACGTGTCCCACTGAATGTGTGTATTACAGACGCCAAAGACACTAGACGGGCTCGACGCCGACGCGGAAAATGTGTTCTGCACGCGCGTGCGCCGAGAACATCATCAACGGCCACGTGCGTCCATCGTGCGTGGGTAAACACCGGTATGATACCATCCTCACTTCGTGCGTGCATGCGTGTGTGCACAGAAGAGTCATTTGCGCGGGATAGTGCAGAGCACAGTGTAAATCGCTCGTCCACGCGGCGCGTGGAGGCGCTAGCTCTCTTTCATAACCGGAAACGCGCTTCAAGGGGCGCGTGCGAAGCGATTCCGCACTGTCAAGAGTGACACACCGTATCACACGCACGCAGACGCTCTCAACGCTCGCGCCTGCTGTTCTCGCCAACTTCGATTAGCGGCCCTCTCTACGCCACGTGTTTGCCCGCTAATGGAGAGGCGACTAAGGTGCGCTAACAATTAATGGCACCGCGGCTTCGTGCTGCTCGTGAGCGCTGGGGTGTGGATGACTATGCAAATCGAAGCGCTATAGTGGTATACACCGACGCTGCGGAGATGCGATTTCCAGTGTCACGCGCAGACTTGTGACGTAGTTGGCAGAGTGACGCAACCATAGGCGTATCTACCGGGGGAGGGGGGGGGGAAGTATGTCATTTGACCCCCCCCCCCCACCACCACACACACTTTTGGTAAGTGAGCACTTTCGGCTGCACACTGGAAAGTCCAACAAAACTACAGCTGAAGCAAAATTTTCTTTCCTAATAGAATGACCAGATAAGTAAATGTCTTTCTTTACTACGCATCGCCTGCTTGGAGAGCGAGGATTGTCTTTTGTTCCTTGTCGGGACGTCCTGTCGCGGACGACGCGCGGGATTCGTCATACACGTTCGCGCTGCGGAGAACGCCTGGCGCGGGGCAGTTACCGCCCTAAAAAACTGCCAATTTGCGCGACTTGCATCATGCCCCGTCTTTTCTTTGGGGGGGAGGGGGGGGGGAGGGGAGACCATAATATCCGTATTCTAAAAAACAAATAGCTTGCTACATTTAACCTGCGTGCAACGGGGAGGTCCAGATAAAGTATTATAATCAGCCGCGCCCAACGACTGGTGCGCCTTACGGCATGAACTCGTTGGATTATCAAATGTTGGAACTATCTCTGCCGAGGTATGGCCTATACATAGCGTTGCACTCTCAGTATCTTATCACCAAAATTTTAATCGAACCTCTTACAGGTATAACTGTGGAATTTCATTGTGTAATTATGACTTGTCGTAGATATGCTCGTGAAAATGTTCTTGGTCGAACGCGCAGAGCCGCTTCAATACCAATAAAACATTGGCGTGCATGTTTTTCTAAAGGTATATGTCACTTCTGACTGACGATTTCATTTTTAGGCTGTTTAAGAGTTACGCTGTTACTTGTTTCCCGGCGGGAGCAAAAAGAGCAGATATTTCGTATCTTGAAAAGATCAGGCCCACTTTCTGGTGATGTTTACCGAAAATTTGCACTATGTAGGGTACTTATGTACTCTGAAAACAGTAACTGACTGGTCGCTTTATCCCAATTTTTATGCGTTGTACACGGCATTTGGTTGTTTTCCACCGGTATTCTCGGTAAAATATGCGGAGCACGGTGTTTATATTCATTCGAAGTACGAACAATGTTCTGACTAAAAAGCGATATATGTTTATTCTGTGTAGGTTCATTACGGCTTTTGTAGAAACTTTCTCATTGAAGCGTTCCAGGGTGTAATACTTCCACTAATTGAAATGTTTCCCAGACTCCTGAAACAACAGCACGAAAAACGGTTAAAATGCCGTGAAAATAGAGATAATTTTAAGCTTTCACTTCCTGCAACCTTAAACTTTCGCTTCCTGCTTTAAATGCAACTGAGGGTTGCAGATAATTACTAAACCGCCCTTTCGCCATGTGTTTTCTTGCATCATACGAGATTCGCAGTTTGTGTCTCCGATGTCCTCGGTGAGCTAAACAAGGCCTGTTGTTTATGTGTGGCGAAAAAGGGGCATGGTATGGGCAATGTGTAGGCAATGTTTCAAATGGGTAGGTGAAATGCGCATTTTCCAGCAGAATGCGTGTGCAATTAAGTGGTCCATAGCATTATTAGTATGTTTTACGAGCGGCGTAATATCTAGACGGCTGCACCGGCATAATTACAACAACAAGCGAGGTCAAATTTTGAGAACATAAGGAGAACAATACGCCTAATTTACGTGCGATCGTAAATGCGTATTGATCAAATACCACGCTAAAAACAATCGTAAGTAAGTGTTCGAAAGTATCCCGCGCTTTTCCCAATGTTCCAACGTCCCAAGAAAACTCTGGGTTTCAAACATGTTATACTTTGAAGGACTAGGCAGCACTTTAAGTGCAATGTGTCACGTAGCTTTAACGTTTCTGGCATATTTAGAAGCGTTACTGCTGTCTTCTTTTCTTGTGAGTATTGCAAGTAATTTATGTTGATTCTACTTAGTTGCGTATAACCTCGACAATAATATTACCTAAACTATCGATACATTTATGCTGTAGACTTAAACACCAAGTACAATGATTTGTTGAATTAATCAAATTGTTTGTAGCAAATGGGCATTTTCTAGGTGCGGCGTACCGCTGCTACTGGACGGGATACGGGACCTCTGTGAGCCACTCATTGCCTCTTGTCCCTGCGTCATCTTGACAATTTATATAGGTACAAGAAATAAATGCAAATTCAAATAATTTTTCTGGCCCTTAGGGTTCACCATCTGTTATTGAAAATAGGTCTACGTCTGTGCAATATAAACATTACTGAAAGAAGCATTTCCAGGCTATTTCACTTATTGTAGCAGTAACATTATATATATATATATATATATATATATATATATATATATATATATATATATATATATATATATATATATATATATATATATATATATGGAGAGAGAGAGAGAGAGAGGGGGGGGGGTCATAGATGTGGGAGTCCGATGGTAATTCCTTTGCGGCACCTGCAACCGATCTCACGAAAATTGACTCGAGTGCTTTTAACGAACTATCGTTGTAATGAAATCTGCACGGTTTTCAGCATAAAGCGTCATTGAGTCGCAGGTTTGAGTCATGTATACACGACTTCTAGAGGCTAAATTGCACATTTTAGTATAGTTATAATGCGCCCGAGGTGTTACATACACAGTTGTTTGCGCATTGTCGAAACCAGTTCCTTCAACAATTGTCATACTGTATCGGTTATTTTTCGTTAGGGCTGACGATAGTGCTGTGCTGTCGACTTCACACCCGCCGTGGTTGCTCAGTGGCTATGGTGTTGGGCTGCTGAGCCCGAGGTCGCGGGATCGAATCCCGGCCACGGCGGCCGTATTTCGATGGGGGCGAAATGCGAAAACACCCGTGTTCTTAGATTTAGGTGCACGTTAAAGAACCCCAGGTGGTCGAAATTGCCGAAGTCCTCCTCTACGGCGTGCCTCATAATCAGAAAGTGGTTTTGGCACGTAAAACCCCATAATTTAATTTTTTTATCGACTTCACTAAATTGTGCAAATGGCAACATACACCTAAGAGGAGTCATTTTCTGCAGGCTATATAACGACGCACCTCCTGCCGCACATACATACTTTAGCTCCTTTTATTTTTATTCGAAACAGTCTCTTTGCCGAATATTCCGAGTTTTGATCCTTCCGTGTGGTCTCGGTGAGTAGGACGCATTGAATCGGTTTATATGGAACAAAACTGACCTACCGACTAGTGTCAGTACATGAGCGGGCTCCTGCGCATGTTGTCTGTAACAAAACCTGCACATACTGTATAATGTTGGTTCATATAGCAATCTCTAAAGCATACATATCTATAATGAGAGTGGGCACGATGCCCAAGATTTATTGACTTCTTTTATCTGATTGAGTTTTTTTTTTATGTTTGACCTATTCCATTCTTGGGCAGCTGGGGGAGGTGCCACTGGATTTTCCGGCTTATATAGCTCGGAATTCTGACCGACAAGGTCATGCCAATAAGCGTACATTTTTTCTGCGTAATAGAACAATAAATAACAACGTAAAAGTTGTACATAAATAACGTCGGCTCATAGGTATTTCTACAGCCCACAAACTCCTTGATATAATAGCGCATGATATTCAGCGGCTGCTTTGATTTTCTTAAATTTCTTATGTCTGGCTACCCATTGTCGGACGTGCCATAGGGTACACATGTGCCCATTCATGGCCAGTCTTCCAGGATGGGGAATGTGACACAAGGCGTATTGAATCCTTAAACGCATTTACGTGTATGTGTGGTACTTCTCTGTCCTTATATACACCTCTCATGCAGCATTGTTCCCACGACGAACATTTATAGTAAATGTGTCAAATAACGAACTATTCTATTCTATGCTGTGACGGCGCTCTTGTAAAACAACTGTATGTGTTATATATCCTGGAAACATGTTTGATTCACCTTACTTGTATGTCTTTCTCTAAATACTATTGTAGTGCTTCTGTTTGTGAGTATACCGGTGCAAAAGCTTTTCTGTTTTACTGGTTATGTTCTGTTCCCCCTTACGTAATGTTTCTATGGCGATGTAGGTACTCTGTAAATAAATAAATAAATAAATAAATAAATAAATAAATAAATAAATAAATAAATAAATAAATAAATGTACATACGCTTTAGTCCTAATTACATCGCTGCGTACAGGCCTCACTACGGCGTGCGTCCGCCAGATTTGGTGTTTGCATGCCGAAGTATACGTTGTGGACGGTGCATGCGTAAGCATTGCCCGACGTTACAAGTTGTATGGGATGAAAATAAACACAGTTTTACGCATCGCATGTAATTGCATAGCGTTTCGTTACCGTTAGGTTAAAGCTTTTCCGCTAGGTTCCAACGTACGCATTGTACCTGCACAATTTTCACCCGCCGCGGCTACTTCACTGGGTTTGCCGTGGCGCTGCGAAGCACGAGGTCGCGGGATCAAATCCCTCTTCAGGAAGCACGAAGTCGCGGGATCGAATCCCGGCCGCGGCGGCCGCATTTCTGTGGGAGCGAAAAGAAAAAATGGCTGTGGCTTAGCTAAGGTTAAGCCCAGGATGCGAAGCATACTAGCCTTTATTCTAGTTGTTGAACCACTGTTTAGCCTGGTGAACTGCTGTTGCTTGGCTATATTTGGTTCGGCTAGACGAAGAAACAACTCATGCAGGCGAGCGCACGAGCTGAGACCCGGCTATGTAGCTACGCGGCCGCAAGCGAGCGCACGAGTTGAGCCTCCGCTTTTGCAGCTGTTATGACGTCATATGGCAGCTACGCGGCCGCGCGCGGCGCAGCAAGGAAGAGCGTGGTTGTGCGGCTAGTATGCTTCGCATAAAAATAAAGCCCGTGTACCGTTCCTTGGGTGCAGGTGAAGGAACCCCAGGTGGTCGAAATTAATCCGGAGGCCCCCACACTTCGGCGCGCCTCGTAATCATATCGCGGTTTTGGCGCGTAAAACCCCAGAATATTATTTTTATCTGTCTGATTTTAGATATTGTTAAGAACGGCCAGCTGCAGTGCAAGTTGTGGGGCTTCGGGCTAGCGTGCCCGGACCCGGCTAGCTAAGGTCTAAGGAGACACGTAGCTCGTCCCCACTCCGCAGCGCACGCAAAGGGGCGCCGCGGCGGGTTCGCTGCGGAGTGGGGACGAGCTACGTGTCTCCTGAGACCTCAGCTAGCCGGGTCCGGGCACGCTAGCCCGAAGCCCCACAAAGTTTGCCAGCCATTTACACCAGCGGTGGTAACCTCATCTTGGAACGCCGCCGCCAACCTCTAGCCTCGTCGCCGTTGCGAGTGAAGGAGTTTGACGAAGCAGGCTTTGTGCTGAAACCGCCACCGTTACGCTCTAGCCTCGTCGCCGTTGCGAGTGAAAGAGTTCGACGAAGCAGGCTTTGTGCGCAACACGACAGCGCCGCCCTGTTCTGCTATGAGTGGGGGAGGTGCCGCGGGAACGTCGACAGGGGCTCCTTTCCGCGTTCTGACCAAGACGCAAGACAATGTGCTACCCGGAACGGCTCAGAGTTCTACGAAGCACCTCTGACGTCGGCTCCGGACCATTACACCTGTGTGTATGTGCGGCACGTGTATGTGAGTCCTCATCCTCCTCCAACAGCCCTCATCCTCCTCCAAAAGGGCTGGTCTACGGTGACGTCGAACGGTGACGTCGAACGATGACTGGACGAATGTTTCCGTCCGCTTGGAATCAAAGGGGGACCAAGTGCTTATAAGCAGCGATTGTCGGCTGCTAGTGCATGCTCGTCGTCGTGAGCTGAGTGCTCGTTGTCGTACTCGTCGTGTGCTCGTTGTCGTGCTTGAAATGTACTCGTGAGCTGTGCGCTCGTAAGCTGTTTGCTGTATGCGTCGTCTTGCGGGCTCCATTTGGGAGTCACGCTAGACTGTCGATGTATGTCTTGTCTAAGATGTAAATAATGTAAATAAATCCTGTTCACCTAGTTCCTCCCAAGTTCATCCCTACAGCTACGACTACCAAATCTTACATCTGAATGGCAGCGGTTAGATCGGCCTACAGCTCGTAGATCGTCCGACAACTCGAACAAATGGTGGCAGCGGCGAGATCGTCCGACGAATCCAATAATATACGCACATATTGACAATCCGAAGTGTGATAAAAAGAGTCATTTTGCGAAAAATAAAGCCATATCCATAGAAAAAGTACTTAAAAACGAGTTACCGCGAACGGTTCACGAGTCGTGATGCAGTTGCCGCATCAGAGCACAAATTCAGCACAGCTCGTGTGAAAAAAAAAGGTGAAGAAAAAGAGAGATAGAAAGCAAGATAAAACGCAGAGAGCACCACAATACACATATTCCACCATAAAAGAACAAACAATGAACATACAAGAACAGATCAATGGAATCACCGGCTCTGCGTTGTTACAAGTGAATTTCACTCAGACTGACGCAAACCTTAGATGCCACATTACTTTACACCTAGCAGGAGCATTAATGAAGACAAATTCCCGCTATTTAGGGCGCGTTATCATTATATTGGGGGCAACGAATGTCGCTCGCCTATGCAGATATCAAATTATGAACCTTTATATAAGGGCGAGCGTGCTCGTATGCAAAAGCCGCGATTCTCTCGCTAACAAATATATTTGTTTTCCATCCGCGTCGCCATCGCCTGCATATGGGCGCCGAAGTACAAAGCGCTCACTCCCACGATCGACGCAAGCTATTCTCGGGAGCTTATAAACTTCCGGGTTTTCGAGACATCGTGTCACGCGCCGATAGCAGACCGGTTTAGGGCAGCCGCAGGATGACGATAGCAGCAGCAGCCGCGCGCCGACGTCTCGTGCATGTGCGCGTATCTGCGACGAGGCGCGCAGCTGCAAAAAGTTAAAGCCCGGGGCGGTGCAGCTCAAAAAAAAAATTAAATTGTGGGGTTTTACGTGCCAAAACCACTTTCTGATTATGAGACACGCCGTAGTGGGGGACTCCGGAAATTTCGACCACCTGGGGTTCTTTAACGTGCACCTAAAACTAAGTACACGGGTGTTTTCGCATTTCACCCCCATCGAAATGCGGCCGCCGTGGCCGGGATTCGATCCCGCGACCTCGTGCTCAGCAGCCCAACACCATAGCCACTGAGCAACCAGGGCGGGTCCGGTGCAGCTCACGTTGCACGCGTCGTCCGAACAGCCTTGCCACGTGACAATATGAGTTTAAGTAGGTCAAGCCATAGCCAAGCACTCGTTTTAAGCATGGCGGCGTTGAATTGTGCAATTTAATGAGAGCTTTGTTGTGTTGATAATGTTTGCTGGTTTTCTCGCAAACGTTCACAACGCACTACAACGACCACGCTTTGTTATAAATGGTTGTACTACCCTCTTTGTGCAATTTGAGTTTCCGTATGTTCTTTTTGCTTGCGGATGTAAAACACGTATGGCAATTCCGAATCAGTTTTCTTTCTTTTTTTTCTGTTTCTGCTGCTGTCATCTGCTGTCATATGTGCTGTTCTATCTTCTGTAATGGCGACTATGGTGTTTTACTGCATGATCAATTTGCTTCCCGTTGTGTAATAAGTCTCCTAAGGATTAATAAATGATGACGACGACGACGACGATGATGATGATGGTGGTGATGGTGGTGAATTGCGAGATGTGCTTGCTTGTTGACTGATCAGGAACTGATCAGTCAGGAACTGTTGACTTATCAGACTGACTTGATCAGGAACCGCATCTTATTATTCTTAAAAGGAAATATACATATAGACTTCTCGTAATTGTAAACGTTGAGTCTCATTGGAGTGTAGTTTTCGAAAGTCGGGTTTCTTGGTCAACGAAGGAATTGCATCGATGACAAAAAATGGCATTGCGTATATTTGCTCAGAAGTGCAAAACCATAAAAGTGCGAGAACAAAAAGAGAATATAACGAAATCATGTTTTAGGGAGTCAAACACCAGCAAAATGGTTCGAAACATACAAACTCACAATGAGTGCAATCGTCAGTGTTCACTGGGTGATGCCTGCATACATAAGTTCACCACACGCCTTGTCAGATGCTCTGAAAGAGTAAATGGATAACGACATCTGCATGCGAAATATAATCGCGAATGGAACAAACTTTCTCTGAGTGGTAAACGTTGAGTCTCAAGTGAACTTGCCAAGGTTGAACACTGGGCGTGTTGGTATAGCACATTAGAGGGCTGGATTTGCGCAACATTTTGACAAGACACACAGAAGAGAAACACACACCACAGAGCGTTACTTGGAACTATCGTTTTATTCCCTTGTCAGTGGAATTCAAAGGGGGAGAGCGACAAAAAAAAACTTTACAAACAGGGCCTATTTCTAATTGTCTAAAAGAATGAGATAATAACATTACTTTGAATGTGCTTGACCACGTACGTGGTTGTAACAGGCGTACTGCATCTTGTGCATTCTTCGAGCCATCAGCCACCCATGCGCGCTCAGACCTGCCGGCATAAACTGCTTGACAAGTATGGGAAATACACTGTGTACACTATCACTGTTCCCAGATATTGAGTTCGACTGCATGGTCATGCATAAATCGATATATATATATATACAAAAATGCGTTCTTTTTTCTTTTAGAGCGCTGCTCTTAGGCGCCGGTTCCTGCGGCGAGTGTCGGCGTCGGCGGTGGCGTAACCGAGCGAACGATCATAGCTAAAGATGAAAGCGATCACGGAGCGCAGCGGAGTATGAAAGATGCGCAAGGAGGAAATCGGAGAAGAGGGTGCGACGGAACCATGAACGCTGCTTCACATGCTGAGACTCGAACGACGAAAATCGCCGAACACAAGACATGATTCAACTGAGGAGTTCGGGACCGGTGAGGGTACTGCGAACTAGTTTGAAAAGAAACAGAAGGCCAGCGCGTTTACATACCTCGGCCACTAGAGTAAGGGCAATGTCAATAATCCAACAGTGCTAGGACAAGATCCTGTGTCTGTGTTAGCAAAGCGGTGATGATATATGCTTAGAAACTCTTTCTGGACTCGATCTATAATGTTACTGTTGGAATCTAGAAATGCCATTCCAGAGGACCGATGCGTATTCGAGTTGAGAAAGACAGACTGTTGTGAACAACTTGCGGAAAGGAAAAAGGAAACGGGCCAGACTGCAACATGCGACATTCATCAACAGTATGATTTTCCTTTAAAAACTTGATGTCATCGGCATATAGAAGCAATAAAAAATCCGAATAGAGGAAATAACGTCATTAATAAAAGTTAAGAAAAAGACTGGTCCTAATACTAGTCCTTGAGGGACGTACGCGTCTAGTTGCCATGTGAAAAGAAGATGTTTGGCCATTGATGTAAACATAACATGATCTATCAAGACGATAACTGCGCAAGAGATTGACAATTGACGAGTCAACGCCAAATTGCGTAAGCTTGATCAGAAGCAGTGAGTGGCTGACTACATCAAACGCTTTTCTGAGGCCACAGTAAATGGCGTCAACTTGCCCCATTTGTTGTACCGGCGCTAAGATATTTGTCATGAAACTTGCGATATTTGTAATAGTGGAGAGGCCGGTGAAATCCATGCTAATTCGGGATCAATAAGTACTTCACCGTAAAAGACAATCTGCGCTGTGAAGAGCATGCTCAAAAACTTTAGTCGTGGCACTGAAAAAAGAAATCGGGGGATAATTCGAGGCATCTGTTCTACAGCCATACTTAAATACAGGAAGAACACGCGGAATTTTCTACATGTGAGGGAAAGTTGAAGTATTGAAAGAGTTAATAAAGATAAATGCCTATACTGGTGCAAATGTACTGCCGTAAGCTTTTAGAATTGCAGAGAGGATGCCATTAGCGCCGCAAGATAGAGAAAACTGCGAGCGCTTAAGGGATTCGCCGATGAGGTTTTCATCAAACCACACAGCGCTAGATGTAGGAACCGTCGTATGCTTCTGATTATAATGTTGCGAATAAATCATTTTATTATTATTATTACTATTGCTATTATTATTATTATTATTATTATTATTATTATTATTATTATTATTATTATTATTATTATTATTATTATTATTATTATTATTATTATTATTATTATTATACGCAATAAACATAATGAATAGCCCATTTATGCCGCGATCACTGAATTGGTACTCCGTCTGTTAATATTAATGGCGTGAGTGGCGGCGCTATATTTTTTTTCTTCTCCAATATAAAAAAAAAAACAGACTCATTTACTCCTAGGCGTTCTTATCGCCTTCCGGTAATAACATATTCTTCTTCCCTCTACTACTGAGCTGCCTCAGACCGTCGCACAAAATGGCGCACGGAGGATAAAACGTCCCTTCGAATATGTCCGCCGCGTCGTGCGGGTGGTGGAGACGTTCCGTGCGCTTTCAATCAGGCTGCTCCAACGGCAAACTCGAAGAAGGCAGTTTCCACCGTCCGGACGATGGGCCTACGTTCTATGTGCGGGAAAGACCACCCGCAAGCTTACATGGTAATTACCTCGCTAATGTCGCGGCTACCGCTTAAAAAAAAAGAAAACAATTGGTAGCGCTGCTTAAATTGTTGCTTCCCATTCACGCAGCACATAGAGAAAACGTGGCGTCGCGGCGTTTGCGCTGCCCATGGTTCCTATTCAGGTATAACTGCCGCAGGCCAGTGGCTGTAGAGCCCGGTGCGCATCCTTCCAATAGTCTCCACGTGGTCATTATGCGATTTCTTTTGTTTTTCTTTTTCATACACATGCGGAGGAGATCAATTCTAACATTGTTGTTGCTTCAAAAACTCATTGAATATGGATACTTATATGAAGACTTCAGCGATTGCTCCTGCTCAGAGCATGCTCAGAGCATGCTCTGAGCACATTTATTACGACAGCAGCAGGGCTCAATGACGGTAATTTCGTCAGCAGTGACACAAACCCACACGACAGGTCAAGAACCAGGAGGTGTGATGACAGCAAGGAAATATAATTGAAGATACGAATGAATCCGATACTAAACCAATTAAAATAAGGCGCAGTAGATATATAGTCAGCCTTGAATATAAACAAGAAGGGATAAAAAGAACTTCAGAAGTAATAATTAAGATTGCACGAAGGATTGACGTAAAGGACTACTCAGAAATACCGAACTAATTTTTGTTTATTTGTCCTGTCGGCATTGGAATTTTCCAATTTGACACCGCCATCTAATCGAGACCAACTCCTTCTCTGCGATGCGCGCAACCTCGTATTCGTCCGCTGGCGTACTGTGCGCTATGGCCTCCGAGATACGTGCGGAGACTCCACCACTGTCGGTGTCTGGATGGCCGAGGCGTGTTTTCGATCTCCAGTGGCGTCATGTGGGCAAAGTTTAGTTTTTCTTCGCCGTACGGCAAGGTTGGCCTGACAACGACGACACGACGACGACACGACGACGACGCAACGGACTGACAGAGAAAACCTATAGGGCCGAATTCACAAAGCTTTTCAGTTCGTACGTGCTCTTAGTCATTCGTCACAGTCGCCTTCGCTGACATGAAAGGCATAAGGATTGACTGGAACTTGCTCTTACGAACCGTTCTAGCGTAAGAACCCCTTGTGAATACCAGGACCTAGTTTCTCGAGTCCTCAAATGGTGTCGTAGTGAAAGTCCGCACCGACGTTCCGTCGGGCTATATTTGATGGTCTTCAGTAATTGAATATGTTGTCCGCGGAAGAGGTCACAAGTTGTTGTCCTTTTCGCGTAACAGAAATAATAATAAGAAAAATACTGTAAGGCAAGAACCACGTTCAGAATATTTAGAGCATAGTGTGATCAATAGGTAAATGAAGACCACCTACAGGTCGTGGAAACAATGGAACGTACGGAGAAATAAGTCGAGGACAGGTTACACCACACAGCATATAATGAGTTCCGATATACGTATATGTATACGCGTATACTGAGTTCCGAACGCTCTTCATAGTGGTATCCCTTCCGCGCCCAGATCGTTCAATTCTGAAATTGAGTGTTTCGGAGGTCATACAAAATAAAGAAGTTGCGTCAGAACTGTCAAGACGGCTTCTCCGCAATACCGGAATTCCCGCGCAAAGACGTAGCTGCGCAGTGTTCGAGCGGAAATCAGATGCGGCATTCATGCGTGCCCGACTAGCTTGATTCGTGTCGCTATGGCTTCCCTCATAGTCAAACCACTTGAAAGGTATGCTACGAAAACCGTCGTTAGTTCTCTCAGATACTGCTAAAGAGACACGGTTCTTTCAGCTGTGCGAGCGGCTCTTCCTTTTTCGTACAGCCTCCGCCTACGATCCGCTGGTGAAATAATTTGAAATAACTCCGCGGTTCTCTGTGCCGATTCGCAGCCACCCTATAGTGAGATCTGAGTACACTGCCTGATATCCGCTGCGCCGATAAGATGCCTGTAGAATGAGATAATGCCATCAACGCTGAAAAACAATGGCAGATGCTCTCGTTCGACAAAGAAACAGCGCTGCGCTGACTCAACCAGGTGGTTTGAATTATTCACATTGTCCGCGTAAACTATTGTGTCCTAGAAAGCACGTCAAGGGGACAACTCCGTGAATATGAATGGTGCGCGATTAGTATGCAGTGTGCTCGCCCTACCAGTATGGCGTAAATACTTAACAGGAAAACGCGAAAGATGTTTGTCAATACCGATCGAGTTGCGAGCGCATGCGCAAGCGAAAGCCGACGCTAATTAATAAAGAGATAACTTACGAGCCACCTCAACAGCAAGCGTTATCCGTTTCTACTCGGGGCCTTCTGTCTACGTGACCCATTTTAGCCCTCGAAGCTCGTGTCGCTGACAAGCGGTCTATTTCTCACTTCTGAACTCGACCTTAAGGGAACGTGAGAACGGAAACTCACGCGGACGACGGCGGCTGACGCATGCACTCAAGAGAGTCCGAGGAAGCCAGCGAGTGGTGCTCTATGGCTTCCGCGAACCCAGTCTGTTTTCGGGCAAAATTACAGCGGTACGAGCTCGCGACGTACTCGGGAACAGCGGCCGGGCAACCAAATGCCGCGCCACGACTCCTGCAGCCTAAGTGGGCGCAGTTCCTGCAGAGCACGCGCTTTTTTTTTTTTCCTGGCCGCTCCGTGAAACAGCTGGCGTACGGCAGTGGCCAAGGATCCCCCCCCCCCCCTCCCCTTCTCACCGGAACGCTTGTACATATAAACGCGTACACACAACACACACACACTGCCGCGGTTGCTCGCCGTGGGAGTCTGGTCGTTTATAACGCGAAAACCCTTCCACCCCCATCGCCCCCACCTCTCCCCGTTTTACTCGGCCTGCGGTTGCTATGGCCGCGCAATGCAACCCTGCTTCTTGCTAATGAGCCGTGGTGCCTCCTTCTCGCGACGTGCGGTTTATGTTTTTTCGGGGATAGCCATGGGCCTCTCCGCTTCACTCGACGACGCAGCAAACTCGCGGGCGAGCTGAACCAGCTGCGCGCGGTCGCCTCTTCCCACGAAGGGAGGCCGCGGCAAAATTTTCCGGCGTCCTCGGATGAGGGACCGCGCTTGTGAACCGAGCGCACGGACGGCACCGCTGTTGGGGCAGCGATTAAACTCCAATAAGCAGGAGGGTAAAGCACAACAGGCGCAACACCTTTCAGCGCCAGCATTAGCGACGCGGCAGTGTTCACTGCTGCCGCTGTCGTATGCAGGTCTGGGATCGGGCAGAGGTGCCTATGGGCTAGTATTTTCCGTCGCGGCAATGATTTCAGTTAACGGAACACCTCCACTGTTAACATTTCTTTTAAATCTTCGACTTGTGGCGACATTACTCAAGCCCCGCAGGCCACCTAACGAAAAACAAAAAACATTTTATAATGCTTCCGGTTAGAGAAAATATATACATTATTCTAAATAAATACGAAGTAGCAGTCAAACGGAACGGTGCTCAACGTGCGAGAAAAGAATATTTCAAAAAGGCCTCGCTGTGTCACGACAAAAAAGGAAAAAAGAAAGCTGTCACCTTTTCTTCTCATGCATTGTCACTTAAAACCTGCTTTACCTTCGTACACGTTAGCAAAATAACTAGCGGAGTGCAAATATTGGAAATTTCGAATACGTATCGAGTAGTATTTGCTATTTGATTCATACTCCATTCGAGAATACACTATTCGAAGTTGTCGAATATTTGTTTCGTTCGAACAGTATAAGGAACAACAACAGTTTTTGCAGTCTACTGGGAGACTTATGCAAGTAGAGACTCGTTTGAATCATACTGGTTTAGCGCAGGACCTCAGCTGTTGGGCTGGCGATCGAGTTCCCAAACAAACTGAGGATGTCGCTTATGCATAATGGTTACCAGCCGTTCAGTAAGCATGCCTCTATTTAGGCAGCCTATGAACTCGCTGTCTCGACTTAGACAAAAGCGTTTTGTCATTTGAACAACCTCGCCATGTTTGGATTACTTCAAAGCGATGCGCAGTGCTGTAGCAGCTCTTTCAATGGGCACTACCGTCTACTACGTGCATCTGGAACGCACACTTCCGTTTTTATTTATTTATTTATTTATTTAGTTAGTTAGTTAGTTAGTTAGTTAGTTAGTTAGTTAGTTAGTTAGTTAGTTAGTTAGTTAGTTAGTTAGTTAGTTAGTTAGTTAGTTAGTTAGTTAGTTAGTTAGTTAGTTAGTTAGTTAGTTATAATTATTACTTTCATTGTCATCGTGCTCTACACGTGGGCGTGATATATTACATCCGGTGTACATGCATGAAATAATGTAAACAGGCCTTTTGTTACCGAAGTTTCAAAAGAACTTTTCATTTCACTTTTTTTCTTTTCATATGTTTTTTTAATTAGGAATATTCTATTTGATATTCGACGGCAGTTATCTCCAATATTCACATTCGAATTGATTCGAAAATTTCAGTACGCGAACACCCCTGAAAATAAGCCCAATCTCGCACGCGTGTGAGGGGCGGCGGTGGGGAAGGGAAGAGGATAAGGTGCATGCGCGCCTGCGAAATCTGCGCGAGCCAGATCAAGAATTAACGAATCGCCTCCGACTGCAGCTATGGCGAAAAAGAATGAGACAGAATTCGCACCTAATTGCACCGGAACACATCCCGTCTGAGTCACTTCCTTAACACGCTCCTTCGGTCATCTGTCGAGTTCCTCGCTTTGTTATCACGCGCGCGATTCCCGATGAGGTGACGCACTCGGCCGCGCTCTCTGAAAACTCTCCTGCGCGGGCTTCCTCTTTCGCTTTGCAACCCATACCTTCCGGTCCCACGCGTATACACCAATGCGCGTGACCATTCTACCCGCGTTCCTCGTTGAAAGGAAAAAGCAATTTAATGGCGTCGCCGGGAGATTGCAGCGGGGTTACGAAACAACGCACGTGGCACACGCCGCGTACAGGTATATGCGAATAAACATTCCTTCGTAAGATATAATGTTTCCTAGTCTGTGGGGCGTACGCTTGCGCTCTTGGTGTACTGTTCAGGCTCAGAAATGAATAATTAAAAAAGTAATTGAAGTGGGCACAGGCGGCGTTTGCGGAAAACATATTTTGTTTGCCGATTGGCCGCAGATGTGTCCTTAACATACTAGCACAGGAAACGCTTCACTATAGAACAGGGCTGACTCTGCAACAGCTGCATGGATATACGGCAGATCGACGCAGCTGTTTTCAGATATTCTGTACCCGCACAGCTGTTCGTGCGTTCGGAGAAGGGAAACGAAATGCGTAGCAGTGTCGCAGACTACCGTTATTGATTTCTTTAGTACAAATTTTAACGTGTTTTTTACGCGATAAGAATGAGGTTAAAAACAGCCTTGGCTCCATAAGAGTGTTTTTTTAAAAAGTACGGAAACCACCAAAGAGCGTGATGGATGCGGTGTTCAATTCCGGTGTCGTAACGTCGGCAGGATCTGAATTGACAGACACCCAAAGCCGTTTGTCCTAAGCGGTATACCGCGAGTACGGGTACCGGCGGGCCTTGGCAGCGACGTAGCTGACGGCGAACCCGCTGCCCAATGGCCATCATTTCTCGCGAACAGAAAGCTTCGCGAATTTCGGCCCCTATTTTTACAAAAGCCGTCACAATTTTGTTTTCGGTCTCATGGTGCTTTGACTGTCTTGTGCTGGGCTGTCTCAGTCTAGCAACAGTAGCGAGCTGTCCAGCGAGGAACTACCCTTATTTGAGTTAAGCTTTGTGAATCTGGCTGCCGTGTTCCATAACGTATACGCATTAAGTCAGTAGAGCAGACAGAACTTGCCCCACGCTGCTTTTATTCATTCGCCCAGCGCAGCGAGCACCCTCCGTACGCTTCGGCCTCATGAGCTTTCATCGCTGCATTCACGATCGCCGGGAAATGGCGAAATGATAGCGGCCGCGTGCGAGGGCCACGCGGGAGGGTACGGATCACAGGGACACGTCAACGGCAACTGACCGTTGGGAAGGGAGGGAAGGTCGTCACCGAAAGGCGAAGAGGCTTTCATCCAGCCGGCCCTGGGAACACAGGGGCAACGCGACGTACATTACTGCCTGAGCTCGCGCGGCACGCCCCCTCTGTGCGCGCGCGCTGTGACACGAATACGGGCTGCCCCGGACGTGGCGCAGCGGCGGCGGGTACACGCGCGCGGCGCCGTATGGCAGCGACGCGCGTGACGCTGATGGATGCGTCTCCAGTGGGCAGCGCGCGCCTGAGCGACGCGCTCCAGCCACTCGCGCCTGAAGGAGGCCCACGTCAAAAAAGAGCGGGCGGACGGAGAGCAGCCGGTGACCGCGCAGTATGCCAGCCCACCCACCCCTCCCGACGTGTTCCCAAGACGGGACCACCCCCGCCCGCCGGCTAAGAGCACGAAGGATGGCGTAGCAGCAGCGGTAACAGCCGAGCCTGCATGCAGCGCATCACACGACCCGCCGTGATGCCGTGATGAATTGCCCGCGCTCCGCATTGCTCTTTTTCTATTTTGGCAACCCGGCCCTCGGCGCTCGTGGCAACCGGATGGCGCACCAGACCAGCTATAGCCTGTTTTCGGTATTCCTTTATACCCTCACCTGAGCAACTCGCTGCGGAATATTTCGAGTAACGGTTCTCGAGTCAAAGCATGCACAACCTTCAGCGAATCCAGTAGAGCCCAGGAACGGTGCGCTGCAGCAGTTAGCTCTGTATTATTTGCGCCATGTGTCGGAGGTAGCTGGATGGGGACAATCTGCCTCTCGGCGAGTAGGGCCCGAATGGCAAGCCACCGCGATAGACATGCTACCCTGTCGGTATAAGCGACCGGTTGTGCTCGGCCATAATTCACGTGTTCGCTTGGCACTTTGTACACCGCTGAGCTTTTCCTTGCGCGAGCGAAGTCGTTGACAGAGGCGAGCAGTGAAAGTCAATTGCACAGTGAGAAGCAGGAAAAGCAGCGAGCTGCCTGCAGGCAATGCATGACCCAAGCAAGGTGTGTCGAATCGCGCGATTTAATCAAATTATTTCTGCGGGAGACTACAAGGTGGGGGGGAGGGGGGAAGGCACAGAGAGGAAAGTTATGATTGTATCCGTCTGAAGGCAGCGCAAAACCGCAAACGACATCCATGCTGGTTCCTCAGAACGAAAGCTCTGCGGTTGAAGTAAAATTTCATTGTTTTCCAAGAGAGAGAAAGAGGGAGAAAGAGAGAGAAAGAGAGAAACAGGGTGGGAATTTCAAGGACGTTAACCGAAAGAGATTTTGCTTTGCTGCCCTGCATTGCGGGAAGGGTAAAGGCAAATGAAAGAAGGAAAAAATAGCGCAGAGGTTAAGCCAATGCGTAGGTGAGGAACATCAGTGAGAACTGTAGTCTTTCTAATAGGCCACTACAATACAGAAACTTCATGAGTGTCTTGACCGACTTGTGAGAACGAGAAGAAAGGGAGTTAACCGAGGGGCCCGATTTTTATTAATCATGTCATGAGAAGCCAACAAACAAAGCCATGTGGGGTGAGGACTGCATAGGCCGGCGTTCCAGGACTGTCTGCTCCGATCGAAAGCGGCCGGTCGTCAAGACGCGCCAGCGCGCTCGCGAGTGACTGCCTGTGTGCGCTGTATCGGCGACAACGACAAATATTTCCAACAGTTTCCATTGTGGTACATAGGGTTCATTTCAGGCGGACGGGCGAGTTTTCCTATTCTTGAAGCTTCCTCCGTCTTGAGGACGTCGGCAGAGCTCATACGGTTAATCAATGTTCCTGCTTCTGGTTGTTGATTAATTCGCCCTCGTCCTCCCATCTGCTACCCTCCCGGTTGGCTAGAGCGCGACTGCTCCGGAAATAACGTACAGCGCGAAGGACAAGGACAACGATAGACGACATACACAGCGCTGTCTTCCAACAATATTTCCAATATTGTCTGTATTGTCTGTCTGTCTGTCGACATACACAGCGCTGTCTTCCAATATTGTTGGAAGACAGCGCTGTGTATGTCGTTTATCGTTGTCCTTGTCCTTCACGCTGTACGTCATTTTTGATCATGAATTACCAACTAGCCCAAGCAACAACTCTAGTTGCTCCGGAAAAGCGGCGCTGTCGAGGTCATTCTCCGGAGCACAAAAATTTAAGCCCCAAAACTGGGGAAGGGGGGGGGGGAGGACATTGTGCGGGTTATGAGGGTTAATATATAGTTGGAGAGCACCGAATTACTTTCCCCACCTGGGGTACGTCCTTTAACGCGCACTTCTATAAACGTCTATACAAAACTATAAACACTCGAAAGTTTTTGCATCCCTGCGGGATGCCTCACTGAAATGCGGCCACCGCGGCAGCGGCACTCGAACTGGCGACTTCGTGCTCGGCAGAATGCCATGGCTATACTCAGCCTCCGCGGCGCGTTCTGTTTCCGGAGCGGGACGAGTTCTTCGTCGACTGAACCCGCGATTGGTTACGTTTGTGGCATTGCACAATACAGGTGTACTTTCTTGTCCCGTGTCGGTGGTATACCGGGTGTTTCAGCGTACACTTTCAAATTGTTTTAAAGTTTGCCTATGGCAGATAGCACAATTCTAGTTCATGAGCTGGTCTACTCGAAGAAGCGGGCATTGCTTGCAAAAAGAAAATGGAGATGCATAATCGACTAATTAACAAAAAGTACTAATTATCTTGGTCTAATGACTTTATGGCCAACATTGCAACTTACAAATTCCAGCCATGGAGTTCACAAGGCGGATCCACTTGGAACGAATTCTCAGCATGGCCCAAGTTTCGAGATATTAATTCCCGAACTTTGTGGAGAAATGCATTGGCGTCCCAGTTACTTTCTTCATGAAACGTGGTTTTATGCATCCAAGCACAAAAGTAAGTAAGCTTGATAGCTTCTGACTTTGTGTGAATTAGCTAAGATGACACTACCCCTGTTGTTGTTGTTGTTGTCGGCAATTTCAATGTGGATATGCCGGTGTCAATGTGGATACTCTGTAAAGGTGGATACTATGTAAAGACGGTTGACCAGTGAAGCTGGTCAACCATTTTCACAAAGTGGAATGGCTAATGATTTTTGGAGGTTATCTTGGTGAATATATTATATAATACTGGAAGTAAACTATTGGGCTTATAATTTTTCAATTCTTTAACGTTTCCATTTTTGTGAATTAGTATAATGTTGGCATTCTTCCAGTTCTCAGGGAGCCTTGAAGTCGATAGACAGTTCGTATAAAGGGCCGCTAGTTTTTCAAGCATTATGTCTTCTTCATCTTTGATTAAATCGACTGTTATTCCATCTTCTGCTGCCGCTTTCCCCCGTTTCATGTCTTGCAAGGCGGTTCTAACTTCATCTCTACTCTTAGAAGCAGCCTCTGTAACCTGTTCATTACCATGTCGGATGGAGGTATCGTGGCTTCTCTGGGTAATGTACAGGTCAGTATAGGATTCTTCCGCTGTGTTTACTACATCTTCGAGATTGCTGATGATATTACACTGCTTGTCTGTCAATGTATACATCGTGGTTTGTCCTATGCCAAGTTTCCTTCTCACTGATTTAATGCTGCGTCCATTTTTTACTGCTTCCTCAGTTTTCTAACGTTATAATTTCGTATATCCCACATATTTTCATCTTGTTGATCAGTTTTGACAGTTCCGCGAATTTTATCTGGTCTCTTTAGTTGGACACTTTTATTCTTTCTCGTTTCTTTATTAGGTCCTTTGTTATTTGGGAGTGCTTGCGTACTGGTTGCCTTGGTGCCTTACGCCCCGCTTCAATTGATGCTTCTGCAGCCCGCCTAGTTACGGTTTCATTCATTACCTCTATGTCATCTTGATATCTGAACTAGCTCATGAACTAGGATTGTGCTAGTTCTGCCACGGGCAACCTTTAAGAATTTGTGAAAGTGCTCGCTGAAACACCCGGTGTATGTTAGACCGCACAAAATGCACTTCTCAGAACGGACCGTTTGCGCGCCCTATTATAGAAAAGTGTGCATATATATATATATATATATATAAACGAGAAGAAAGGGGGTTAACCGAGGGACCCGATAATTATTAGTCATATAATAAGAAGCCAACAAACACTGACACCAAGTACAACATAGGGGAAATTGCATGTGCTTAATAAATGAAATAAAGTAATGATAAATTAATGGAAATTAAAGTGGATGAAAAAACAACTTGCCGCAGGTGGGAACCGAACCCACAGCCTTCGCATGTCGCGTGCGATGCTCTACCAATTGAGCTACCGCGGCGGCGTTTCCCCATCCACTTTCTTGGGTATTTATGTGTACTAGTAGGACCCTGGGAGTGTTAGCCAGCGCCCCCACTCACAGACCTTGGCGGCGGACGTGGAACGTCTTTTTTTGCCGCAGGCGTCACGAGAACGTGATCTTTACGGGTGAAGGCAACTGGTCAATAAACCCACATATGCTACCTGAAGGCATCAATGTCGCCGGATTCGAGACCCTCGTTAAGTAATAAACGAGAAGAAAGGGGCTTAACCGAGGGACCCGATAATTATTAGTCATATAATAAGAAGCCAACAAACACTGACACCAAGTACAACATAGGGGAAATTGCATGTGCTTAATAAATGAAATAAAGTAATGATAAATTAATGGAAATTAAAGTGGATGAAAAAACAACTTGCCGCAGGTGGGAACCGAACCCACAACCTTCGCATGTCGCGTGCGATGCTCTACCAATTGAGCTACCGCGGCGGCGTTTCCCCATCCACTTTCTTGGGTATTTATGTGTACTAGTAGGACCTTGGGAGTGTTAGCCAGCGCCCCCACTCACAGACCTTGGCGGCGGACGTGGAACGTCTTTTTTTGCCGCAGGCGTCACGAGAACGTGATCTTTACGGGTGAAGGCAACTGGTCAATAAACCCACATATGCTACCTAAAGGCATCAATGTCGCCGGATTCGAGACCCTCGTTAAGTAATAAACGAGAAGAAAGGGGGTTAACCGAGGGACCCGATAATTATTAGTCATATAATAAGAAGCCATCAAACACTGACACCAAGTACAACATAGGGGAAATTGCATGTGCTTAATAAATGAAATAAAGTAATGATAAATTAATGGAAATTAAAGTGGATGAAAAAACAACTTGCCGCAGGTGGGAACCGAACCCAGTTTCCCCGGGTTCGGTTGCCACCTGCGGCAAGTTGTTTTTTCATCCACTTTAATTTCCATTAATTTATCATTACTTTATTTCATTTATTAAGCACATGCAATTTCCCCTATGTTGTACTTGGTGTCAGTGTTTATTGGCTTCTTATTATATGACTATATATATATATATATATATATATATATATATATATATATATATATATATATATATATATATACAATCGCGCCGACGGGCTGCGTTCCTGCCAAACACCGGAAGAGTTAATGTGAACGATTTCCAAGGATTGCAATACTGACATCTGACTCCAAGAGTACTTCGTATATCCTGTAGTGCAACGCGACTCGAATGAACGCACCGCCGTCTTATAAGGGTTGCTCTGTATATGTGTGTGGCTGCGTGCTCATGCAATTTATTTTTGTTCTTAAATCAGGTATGATACGACAGGGGCAAACTTAAGCTGTTTTTTTTTTTTCTCGCTAATTTGTAAAGCGAACAGTTTGCACCGCGTTTCCGCTTGTCTTCTATTTTTCTTTCTCGCACAAAGCAAGTGGCCCACTGTCCTTGGTGAACTCGTGTCATTAGAAGGTCCGCTCAAGCAGGAGCGAAAAGAAGAAAGAAAGAAAAAGAGGAGAGAAAGCGGAAAGTTGTGGGCGGGTGAAGCTGCCAACGCCTGTGTGTTTCGAAATTGATCACCGGAAGAACCGTTATAAGCCACACGGGGCAGCGAAAAGAAGAATGGGAATCTGTGAGCCATACCAAAGGTCAAAACGTGGACAAAGGACAGCCCCGCGTACCCTAGATCACTGTCGAGTCGTTTCTTTTTTTTTTCGTATGTGCTTTTTCTTGCGTGATTTCTTTATGCGCTTTGTGTCGAGCAGAGACACGGTCCGCCGCCGTATTCGTTTCCCGATTTCGTTCTCGGTTTCCTGTGGTTCTGTCTTCTTTCGTTAGTTTGTTTGTCTTTCTACCTCTCCCTCTGTCCGCTATGTCCGGTATTTCGACGGCGTCACCACCTCGGCTTCGCGCGCGAACTCTTTCGTCACGAGAGCTTGCATCGGCAAGCGGAACAAAGCCTCAAAAGCGGCGGCGCTTCGGCCTCAAGTCGATTCCGGGAGTCAGTTTCCCCGAGGCGCACTGTGTACAAGGTCGCCCCGCAATGGGGCAACGGGGTGCGTTGTTTTGCGGCGTTTGTTCTCCTTTAAAACTGGGTCCGAGAGCAAGCAATCCACCGGTCACGCGAACCAGGTGCGGAGAGAGAGAGAGAGAGAATAAACATTTTTATTAGGTAAATGCAGCTAGGGAGAGGCGTCCTCATTCCAGGATGCCTTGAGCTCGGGCCGCGTCCTGGGCCCTCGCAATCAGCCGTTGCTGATCCTCGAGGTCGGAGCTGGCCAAGGCTCTCTCCCAATCGGATATGGGCCTCTTTAACGAGTCACGACATGGCGACGTCGATTGTTGCGCACGAAGCTGCGGAGGCGTTGTCCTTTAGCTGTTTACTATTTTTTTTTTCCTTCGCCGTTTCGAGGTGCCGCGTGAACCACACTCCTCCTACGCGCGTGTTCTGACCGACCTTCGTCCGACGGAAACGTTCTTGTATACAGATTACGCGCTAGGTGTATACGTGACTGGAAGCAACGATGTGGTTAGTGTTTGCGTATAGTGCAGACGTCGCAAAGGAGAATTAGAACATGCGATGCCAGCAGCAGCCGAAACTCGCTTAAAGGGCAACCCCGGCGTTTTTTTAACCACATTAGGATATTGCCCTTTTCAAATGGTATTGACGGTCCTGTCACCAGTAGAGTGGTTCAGTTTGCTTAGAACTTCATCGATAACTTTAAGTAACCAATAAACGAGATATCGAAACCGAAACGGGTAGCTGCTTCGTGTGACGCCACGATGAGTCAATGACGTCAGATCCTACACTACCATAATGTAAACACGCAGAACGCGTGCTAAACAGTACACGGGGCGCTAACACCAAAGAAGCGAAGCTGATGATGCCTCCTGACTGCACAGGGAACTTTTACAGAGTTTCCGAACTAGACAGCGGCAATTTAGGCGACCATTTCGGCGACAGTGGGGTGTAGTTTCTGACGTCGCAAACACAGGGTGGCCAGTAGAAAGTCATGATTCGGGAACGCAACCAATTTTGAAAATTCAGTTTCAGGAAAAATGAATGAGTTGCAGCCGTATAGTTAGTTAAGTTAAGTATAGATAATCAGAATGCAAAAGAGAACATATATTCAAAATTTTCTTAACATCAGTGGACATCGACAAATGCCGGAGTTGCCCATCATGGGAGGATGTGCTTAGGGTTGCAAACCTGAAACTTTTGATAGCGTATTTTCGTCTGAGAAACTTATACAGTAATCGGCCGTCCCCATAGATTTTTTAAAGCTACACCGCGGCGTATCCTATACATAAGAAGATTGCATCGAACACGAAGCGTCAATATTAATAATATTAATAATAATAATAATAATAATAATAATAATAATAATAATAATAATAATAATAATAATAATAATAATCTGCACTTCTATATTACTTCAGAGCCAAAGTATAGGAGAACACCGATGGTATGCGTGCAATGACCATTCCCAGGAGAGATTGAGGTCATTCGAGCGTGCCAGTGAAAACTTAAATAGAGGGAACGGCGACCCGAACGCGTCCTTTGATGCAACATTCTCAAGTAGGCAACGGCGAGGATTCGGAGATTTGTGTGGACGGTAGATCACTAGGTGCGTTCGAATGTATTCCGCCTCCTGCTGAAGTCTCATTTAGACGCACAGAATTCTTCATCGAGCGCTGATGTTTAGCAGTACTAGCTTTAATCATCATCAGTCACTTAATCTAACAACGCTCCCCAGCGGGTGGATTTGATTTGGGAGTGCAGGCATCCTATGTCTGTTTCGTTTAATCACCTCGCGTATCTCTCTTGGCAGTGCCATTGAAACACGATCATGCCACATATAACTATCTGGCAGGTTCATCCCCCCCCCCCCCTACACACACACACTTCCTAACACACAGCTTGCTCCAGCATGTCTTTGCAAGGGCAGATACGTCTGTAGATAATACGATCCTCCTCCTCCTATACAGACGCGTGCTAGCGGTGATGCAAGTTTCGCTAACGATATTGACAGGAGCATCGTGGTGTGCCATAGCGGGAAACGCTTCTAAGTTAGAAGGGAATACTGGGCTCTCTTAGAGAACTGACAGTTGCGCCGAACGTCAACGGCCACGCAAGACATGACGCGAAGGATCATGCTTTTTTCCACTCCCTTCAAAGTGACTGATTTATTTATTTATTTATTTATTTATTTATTTATTTATTTAAGAGGAATAAATGCAAGCTGGGAACAGTTGGTGGAGAGAGAGAGAGAGAGAATATCTAATGAGATGAAAAGTGGAGAGGTTGACCGGAGAAGCGTGCCTCTGGCCTTCGATCTACTCCACACACGGGTAAAAAGGGAAAGAGAGAAAACAGGATAGTAGCGCAACTCGGAAACAGCAGCAGAAACAGCATTAAGCACAGCGTTGCGTTTCTTTCTTTGGTCTTGCTCACTCAGCTGCGTGCCAGCAGCTACGCGTACGTTCTGTCACACATTCCGACAAAATGTTTCTGAGGCCCAGCCACAATGAGCCCTGTTCGCGTTCAAGTCTATCATGTGCCATATTCCGAGCTGCCATTCGTGTTGTTATAATTCCCATTTAGAGATATAACTACGAAAGCTGCGACCTCGATGCTTCCGCTCGTCTTAGGATCACGATCTCTTCGCGTGTCGACTCCGCCCCACCCCCCTCCCCCTCACCCCCGTTCTATTTTCTTTTTTGTTTCCCGCCGCAGAGGTATGCAACACGGATTACAAGGCCCTCTGCGTGCACCGAACTGCTCCTGTGTGCGTTCCAACCGTCCTTCTGGAGTATGACGACGCCTGCCGGAAATGTTCGTGCCAAGATTATACGTTTGCTGCGTGTCTGCGGAAACAGCCAAGTGGTTTGCGTTTGCGCAGTAAAAAACCAGAGGGGCAGAAAAAAGAAAGACCCGTACGTACGTATACGTGAATCCAAAAGCGGTTTGGAGCTTGCGTTTTGTTAAGTTGAAGAAGGAACGTCTTTATTATTCCCTCCAGTGCTGCCCTTGCCCCGGGGCGTTCGCGGCGGTGGGAAAAGCGGCTGGACGTCCCATTTCTGTGAGACCAAAAATAGCCGCTGTCGAGCATAATTTATCGCTGATTGCGTTACGGCCGTAATAGCCTAAACGCTGAAGATACCCACCACTGCGCCGCGTGGCCACATATAAAGCGAGTTTTAGTCGCACGCGGCTGGCACATATGCAGATGAGACAGAAGCGGCGCATATATGAAACTACAGACGCCGTGCCATCTGTCGACGGCCCTCTGTCTGGTCGCGGCGATGTTCGTGCTCTCACCAGCTGCAGCTACAGATCCTCGGGGCTGACTATTTGTGGAAGCCTGCTGTCGAGCGCCGATTGCCGCAAGCATTCACGTTGGTATATAATTGTTGCGATGTCAGTCTGCGCCGATAAGCAAATATAGAGAGAACACGTGTCATCCTGACGACTAAAGGGAATTTTTTAGGGCTTATACACCGACCAATGTTCTTTTTTTTTTCTGTTTTCAGACTATGCAGGCACCTTTGCGTGCTCCTTTATCTAAATGCATGTGTATTACAGCGAAGACTCCTTTCGCTCTTGAGCCTATCCTGGAAACAGTGTAATCAAAGCTGGACCAATCCCGAAGACGGTGTACACATAGTCAAAGCTGGCGACTTGGTGGGCTGATCTCTCCATAACAGTGCACAGTATGTGTCTTCGAAAAGGTTTCGTCTTGGCTTGGTAACAGTTGGGCCGATCCTGGAGGCAGCGCAAGGTCGCACCACTCACACGACTCGTATTACGTTAAGCAATAGGGCTAACCAACAGGTGTCCCCCGCTGCCTATCTCAGTATAGGTCTACCGGGAAGCTATTGCGCGACAATCATCCCGAAGCGTTCTTTTCTTGACGAGCTTTCTATAGGTAAACAAGAAAGCTTTCAATCCCCGGCTGGTTTGCTTCGGTTTCCTCCTTGTTACAGTTGGTGGGAACTACCTGCATTATGCAACACTATAGAGTCGCATAAGCACGCGGCTGGCTGTGAAACAACTGTGCACGTGTTAGTTTGCCGTTCGATCGGCTGTTCGGAAAAGCAGTGATTGAGACGGCGTAGCCAGACATTCCCGCGCTCTGACGTATACATTATCTCCTCCATTCCCACAATCTGCCGTTGCGCGTGCATCGTTTGCGAGTGGCATATATACACAGGCAGACAGACACGAAAAAGACTATAAATGGATCGGAGCTAGATGCATGCATATGTAATACTATGGGCGATAGATTCTTGCGCGCTTTTATTCACAGGATTAAAGATCATATAACATATAAAGTGTTTGGAGTATCAATCACCGCCCAACCTTAAATAAAAGCACAAGAGGTCAATCTCTGGACGACAAGATTTCCCTTCATGGAGGATACTATAATGGAACCGAATCTTAAGTTTGTGTTGACAAACTTGAGCGCTACACGCTTCTCCCGTTTCTCGCATCGGGGTTCGTGGTCCCGATCAGGACCGGATTCCTTGATCGCGATCGACAATGGTCGCTGTTACACGGTCCAACGATCCGGATAAAATTTGCGTGAGCTGAAGCGCACCAGCAGTCGTTAGGTGGTCCCAAGCACTTACCAAATTTGCATAATAGCAGGTGATAAGGAGCTAGTCTACAACGTCACTACCAAAGTTTAACTGCTGAAGGTCGTTCCACCTTGTTTTAAACTGCTCTTCGTGCGTATATAAACTTGGTATTCCTTGTTCAGCGCCATCAATATAGCGTTCGATTCTATCGGTATAACGACCAATTTCTTTTTTGTATTTCTTCAACCACTTCCTACCCTATTACAGCCAGTGGTCGGTCCCCATAAAATCTTGATTTAGTCTACAGACGAAGCTATAATATTCGCATAAAATATCCACTCACAAAACATTTTCGTAAAACTAAGACTGCATGCAGTTACTGCTTCGCGTAGTTGAGTGCCTATGTGTCCGTGAGTGTGCTTATTCAACAACGCATATATCGTTACTTCAGGGATCACTCTCATAAAACGATGCACCGGGCCGATCCGAAGGCAGTGATCGCTGGTTCTCGTCTTCTTTGTTGTTGTTGTTGTTGTTGTTGTTGTTGTTGTTGTTGTTGTTGGCGGTCACTACGAAGAGGAACGAATAATCCTGCTATCTGGCCAACGCTAGCGAGAAAACAAAATATGCAGCCCTGGTTGCTCAATAGTGGGCGAGTATGTCGTACAGTACTGCACGTGCCCCACTGGATCGAATCGAGCGCGTTCGCGATAACGAAAAGATAGAGTTATCAGCGGGGGGTGTAGACGAGCAAGCAGCTACGCATCGGCTACAGGTGTTGCAGAGCGCCTTAGATAACTTGTTTTTCTTCTCTGGAAGCGCATCGGGCCGCATGTTGCCGCCTGGCATGTAACAAAGCGTTTGTCGGACGTCTTGCCTCGAGCATGTAACGACCGCGTGACGTGACTGTTCAAACATGAAATGAGGGACACACAGGGACGTCGGCCGGCGCGTCGCAAGCGATTTCCGACAAACAGTCCACGGGGGCGAAGATAACTCGCCGAGTACATAGCAATGACGCTGATACGGGCCTCGGAGAATTCCGGCCCTCCACTTGCGACTGCTCTTATAAACAGCCCACGCGCGAAGGAGGTCGCGCGGGCTGGCAAGTACAGACACGTCTTGAGGACTCATTATTTTCTTCTCCTACGTAGCCGTATTAGATAGAGGTTCTGGGACGGTGTCCTTAAACGCATGGCTGCATATCAATTAGGACTGATCCATTGCTGGTCGGGAGCCGCGACGCCGACGGCTTCACACGCTCGGATTCACGCGCTAATTCTATTGGGTCCACTCGAAAGGCATTCAGCCAGAAAGAACGAGCATGGGTGATCGGCACGAAATTCGGGGAACTGCATGCTAATTTTAATCGCAGGCAAACGCAAGGAGGAACGCGCTGGCAGCAACCGCACGTATGGAATTAATAGTCGACCCAATCGATTTATCACTGAAGGACCAATCCTTCCCCGGGCTGCTCGGAGCGCAGTTATGACCTCATCATCACGTTCTATAAGGCCGGCTCCTCCAAGTTTATTCACGCGCTACAACACGTACATATACAGCGATCTGCGCCGTCGTTGTTCATTGTGCGAAGCCGAGATGCATGTCTTTTCTCGTGCTCTTTAATTATTAAAGCACGTTCTCTTTTTGAAGTATGCTCCCACGACGACGAGGACAAGAAGGAGGGGGGGGGGGGGGGAGGGGAGGGTTAGTTCTGAGAAGCCATACATATCGAAAGCTGCTTCTGCTAGTCGACGCCAGTGAGAGATACAGAGAGAAAGAAAAGGAAATAATGGGGCATGCTGTAGGAATCATGGATATACTTATGGTGTGATGTCGCCTCCGTGATAGCAAAGGCGTCCCTGTACAATCTCGGAAGCCACGGGTGTGCATAAAACCTATGCACTTTCATGAACAGCAGTCCCAGACAGTGCCCGCATGAAGGCCGCCATCAGGTATTGCATGTAGTAACCTCTACAGCCTACATAGGTATACCGCGACGTGAAGTTTTCATTAAGTCGCTAATGACTAACCACACATTCATTTTTAAACCAGCGTAACGCAACACAACACATGAACGGAAGTGACGCCAGTCGTTTTCTGACCTGCTGGTTTGAGAACTGGTCAAAACGAGCATTGAACTGTTTGTTTTGTCGGGCTCGGATAAATGTGTTTTTGCTCCACAGATATTTATTTATTTATTTATTTATTTATTTATTTATTTATTTATTTATTTATTTATTTATTTATTCTTGTTTGTTTGTTTGTCGGAATATGCAGCAAATGTTAACAAGAAAGATGGCGTACAGCAGTCTCAGTCTTGACGATATTGAAATCTGGGATTAAAGCGATGGATGGAAAGAAGGTGGTTCCAGTCGATGCCTCTTCTAGGGATCAAAGCTTCTCTGAACAGATTCGTATGGCAGGCTGGTTCACCAAGCACGAGGTTCTGATCTGACCAGAATGAATGAGGATTGGCAACAAAAATTGATTTTAAAATATATGTAGTGACGAAAACGAGGTTGCGGGAAGAGACTGCACTATAAGTGTTCATCGAATGTGTGTTTAAAGGCTGTTGTTTCTTTGGCATATTACGCGTTTGATTTATTAACGTTCTAGCTTTTCAGTGTTTTAGTGCCACTGTATTAATTATCTCTCTCTTTCGTTCTCCCTTTCTCCCCGAGAAATGGAATGCGCAGGAGTGTGCGAATATTCTCAATTTTCGAGTAACTAACCGAATATTGTCCTATTCGATTCGGTCCTCGAATCGGATAGTCACTATTGAAAATTTCGAATATTTTTAGAATACTTTACGTCGTAGGCTGTACACGATCAAACACGATAATGAAGCAAGAATATGATTACTTTCATACCATTTACAGTGGACATAGCAGTGGACAGCGCGCTTTGTCGCTCAAACAACCAGGCTTTTCCGGCTATAAACTGCACCACTCGCAATATAATGTTGGTTAGACACGTCATTAGGCAGCGTATATTGTTTGGTGGGACTTAAAGATGCAAAACATGCGTCCTCTCATTGCGTTAATACGACAAAAGCTTCAGTGCAACATAATTTATACAAAATTTGTACCATCTGCCAACTAAGAAAAGTGCTCTTTTTTTCTCATTTTGCCATCACCGCAGATTTGTTAACGAATTGCTTAGTTAATCATTCTCAATGCTCTCCTCGTGGTTTTAATAAAACATGTCTTATAACGTGCAGTATAGTAACCGAAACTGTCTACTATGTTGTGAGTACCAGGATGTAATAATTGTTTTATATTAATGGCGAGAAAGCTGTACATTATTCATAAACGATTAAAAAATATTTTCTATATTCGATTCGATTCGATTTGGTCTCAAAAGCTACTTGCACACCCGTAGCTCAAGTGCAGCTGCGGGAACCGCGTCGCGTTCCAGCTTTCCAATTGATGGCACCACTAGTTAATATCACCTACTTGGGAAAACCCACCTGCCAAGCTAGGAACGAGTAAAATGTATGACCATGAACTACAGCTGCCTCCG